>NC_057801.1:29799032-30099032 GCF_018294505.1 Triticum aestivum | reverse complement strand
GCTGTCACTCTATTCACGAGAGCTTATCACCCTTTACATCTCCCAAGTACTCCAGTACAGTAGTACAGGGCTCCAACAGGTACACTGGCAAAAAGAGAGAGTGATGATGCGGCCAGCCTGCTACGGCTCCTGCTGACCAGCTGACCCAGTGGACTTGCGGAACAAGCTCCAGTCCGGGCATACGTTTTCTTCACGGCCAAGGCTCGGCCAGCTCAGATCACAGTATGCAGCAGAGCTATGATGCCTTGCTCCTACTGCTGGCTAGGTCAATAGGCCAGTAGCCAATGCACATGGAAGGCAAAAGCAACCAGGGAGGGTAGGGTAAAAAGAGGAGGCCCAAGCAAAATGAAAAATACTCCTACCACGTACTACTACCGGCGAAGTGCACGCACGACACGCACCCCTTTCTCCCTGGCGCACACCGAGGGCCGAGTACCACATACAGAGCTGTCCTGGAACTGACATTTGACGGGACAAGGGAGGCGGAACGGCTCAAATCTTGCATCATTCTATGACTCTTTGTCTTTCGGCAATCGTACACAAGAGGACTTTGATGAGCATAATATTGTCAGTGTCCCAAACAACACTCAAAAAATGAATGTGAGTACCCATTTTATAGAGAAAAAAAATCTTACAGCAAAGGCGGGAGAAATTCATTCAAAAACCATGAAGTGGGGGGATGCAAGAAGAATACACGAATATTAATTGACTAAACTAAAAAAGGAAAACAGGCTAATCTGTTCAGGGCCTGGAATTGCAGGTCTAGGTTACAAATGATACTCGCAGAAAATGGAGTAGCGCGCGAGGCCGGAAAAGCCAGAAAAGAAGCACGAGAATGCAAACACCTCATGGAAGCAGACATGGTAACAATCTTCGAAAAACAACTAGTAGAAGTTAGAACAACAGGGTAGGAACTAGAACGCTATCTCAATGGCTAATACAACATCGTTGGAAAATAACTAGATAGTTTAAGGTGATTTTTACACAAGCTACATCGACCATGTCCTTGCACAGCTCCTTAAGCGCCGCTGCTCTCCTGCCAACGGAAAGACAGAGATATCCTGAAACCATGAGTGGCTGCAAAAGTTAATGGTTGAGACACTTGTCATATAATGTTTGTAGCCATTACCCACGAATCAAAATCGGCCCAAAAGAGCAAGTCAAAGAGTTAAGTTGTTGCGTTGGGTACAGTTCCCATGATTTCAGCACCGAAGTTTTGTTTCAAATTTCCCTAAAGATATATGTTTTAAATCCATCCAGGCACTTGTTATGTGCCATCAACCAAGTTCTTCAACTAACCTGATAGCCGCAAACTCGTCAATTGGAAATTATACGAAAACATGAACTTCTATACGTCCTCAGAAAATGCATGGTTCATGAACTATTCATTATTTAAGTTCTCTGCCTGCAAATCGCAAACAGTTAACTAAGTTCTTTATCATAGAGTACTTAATTGCTTCTTTAGGGAAACAGGAGGGGAAAAGGCCCCTAGCAGTTATTTGTTGATCATAAAGACAAATAACTACAAGGGAAGCAGAATGCATCCCAGCAAAACAAAAGGCATGCAGGGCACATGGGCGTAAATAAAAGTATTGCTTGTGGAGTAGTATCAAGCAACGACAGCCATGTTTTAATACTAATCTTGGTTGCCTGGTTATGGTTCCTTCTACTCAAAAGTTTGACTGTGTGGAGTCATTAAGTCCTTGTTCGACTTGGTGGTATTTCCTTGGACTATGCATTGCATATGTTATTACAGACATAGATGGTACCCTCATTAAACTATTGTACCAAGCATATATAAATCTTGCTTCTATAAGTTAACGCTAAAGGTAAATGCAACAGCATGACAGCCTTGTAAAGAATCATACAAGGAAGCAAACTGATGCAGAGCTAAAACAGACACATTTTTTTCTAAGACAAGATATGTTCACCTCAATCATAGAGCGGAGTCCGCACAACAGATGAGTAGTAATGTGCCTCCAACTCCTTAAGGCTTGCTGCTGCTTCCTGCCCAATCCTCTCCAGCATTCTCTCTGTCTCCTCTGACTGTTGACTGAGCACTTCAATCCTCCTATCAACATTCTCACTCAAAGAAGCAAGCCCAGAAAAGATAGCTGTCCTCTTAAGTTCCGATACTAGTTTCAACAGAGAGTCCGCTGAATGCACCTGGAAAACATAAAACAGCATTTGACAACCAAACAAGACGAATAGAGAAAAATGAATACTAGATTTGATTGTATTCTAGAATTAGCTCAAAACACAGTAGGTTGCAGTACAACATATATCATATCAGCTGCTACTATAGTTTCTGTATCAACTTGTTATAATTGAAGCACTAATTAAGGTGCCGAAGCTAAGGTAGTCCTCGCTTCTTGTATCAACTTGTTACAATTGCAGCACTAATTATGGCGCCAAAGCTAAGGTAGTCCTCGCGTCTTCTTATATCCACTCATCATCTGTATCTTGGGACAGAGTTTTAAAGTCCATGACCATGAAATCAATCTATGGGGGCTGGAGTGCTTCAGAGATTATATTTATATTCCTGAAATCTTACCCTGCATATCTAGACTTAGATCCTAAATAGACCTTACCGAACTGATCTCTATTCTGATCATATATCATTACTGTATTTAGCATCCACATTTTCACCCTAGCCATACCACATTCATTTTCATGCTGGTTGCTAAGTCTACATGATTACATGATAACTGATATCGACTTGCGGGCTTTTGTGCTACAAGTGTGGGATTCAATACAGGGATAGCTTAGACTTCTACTACCATTCAATTGGGCTTTACTGTTTCGATCTTCATTGCTAGTTTAGATCTCATAATAACCAATCTCACTGCGAGTGATGTCAAATTTATAGCTTGTATAATGACTTGGTGCTGTTGATGTAAGGCACGACTCCAATTTTGGGCACGACAATTTCGAACAGTGGGAAGAAACAAATCTCCGAACAAATGGTGGGCAGTGAGGCGAGTTCGTCGTTACTAACTTACCATGCGGGAGGCGCGCATGTCCATCTGGAATGCCTCCTGCGAGTTGCGCACCGGCGGGTCGTTGACCTGAGAAGAGGAAGAACCGCAGGGTTAGGGTTAGGCAGGAAGCGAGAGCACCGACGAGTGCTAGGAGGGAACGGGGGCGTACGCGGGCGATGTTGATAAGGGCGGAGAAGTTGTCGACGAGGCTGCTGACGTCGGCGTCGGCCTTCTGGAGGAGCGCCCGTTGCTTCTGAGCCGCGGCCGCCGCGGCCGCCGCCGTCGGGCCCGCAGTGGCGCCGCCAGCGCTGCCGCCTGGCTTGCTCATCGCGGGACACCCGGCGAGCGGGCGGGCGCCGGCTGGCAGGAGCACGGTGGGCGGGGTGGCGCCGGGCGGGCGGGGCCTGCAGGGGGGCGACGGCTTCCGGCGAGGTAGGCCGCGAGCCGGCGAGATCGGGAGGACGGGAGCGGCAGAGAGCGCAGAATCGGGAGGCAGTGGCTCGGTGCGGCTGTCCCCTGTACGCTGTTTCTCTCTCTCTTTTTTTTTTTTGGTTGAGACAATCCGTGCGTTGTTTGTTGGGCTAGGATGGGCCGGCATATATCTAATTTCCATTTGTCTACAAGCCGATCCAAAATCTCAGGATGGACCGGGCCCATCAGGCCTACCCTCTAGCAGTGATGATGATGATGGGGGGAGCTGCTATACGGCAAATCCTATTCTTGTCTAGAAAAGGCAAATCCTATTCTTAAATTTCGGGACATTTTTAAAAACTCATGAATATCTTAAAATTATTATATATTTTCACAAAATCTGGAACAATTTTTAAATTCTGAAACAATTTTAGTAGCACAGTAGCTGGTTTAAAAAAAACAGCTCAACAAACCCTCTAGTAGTGGCCCGGCAAAAACTTTCGGTAGCACGCTACCCAGTTTTGAGAAGAAAAAAACAGTGCACAAAATTCTATAGCAGTAGGTTGGCAAAATCGCTAATGGGCCGGCCCACGGAGAGAAGGTGGGGTGCATGTTTGGTCTTTTAGCAACGCTGAAAGGATCTGGATGGACCCAAGGGGACGGGGGTGAATAGGGACAAATACATATTTTTTTGTTGATTATTAGCAAGTTTAGACGATGCAGAATATAAAGGTGTGTTTAAAAAATAACTATGGCGAGATAAACAATCATATATGATTAATGCAAGGTCAAATGATCAAAGTAAACCGCAATTAAAAAACCAGGGTTAGGTGTAACCAAAGACAAGGATATATCATGATGTTCACTTCTTTAGACGGAAGCTAGTCATCGTTGGAGAGATGTGTATTACCACGAAGGCTCGCGCTATTCTCCTTGAGATAATATCGCAAAGGCGATTCTCAACCACTAGTGGTAGCCCTTGAGGCGGCCTTGAAACCTGCATAAACGACGGGGAAGATCAGAAATTGATTTCTCACCAGGCACTCCTACCGCCTAGGAGTCTCCAACCTCCAAGAGTAACAAGACCCACCAAGGAAACAAGGGGAACCAAAATTTGTTTTGGTAGAAACGTAAATCGAGAACTTCTCTTTCACTTCCCAAAATATAAATAAATTTGAGTTGAAGGGAAGGGATATCTCCAAGAAATTTGAGCTAGAACAATGAAGGAGAGAGAATGTAATGGTCACCTTCTTCGTGGGGAAGAAGGTGGCCTTATATAGGCCCTCAAGTTCAACGGTTACCCACATATTTTACGTGGTTCGGAGGCTCTGAGCAACCCCGGAGGCTTTGGGTAGAGTATGGACACAACAAAAAGGTTGCACTAGCCCCAAAGGCTGACCCAGAGGTGCCTCAAAGTAGGCATGGCAGTTTGCCCATGGGTAAGGGTACTCGTGGGTACCCTAACCGAAAAGACGTGCATGGGCAAGATTTAGCAAGATTTTGTGCCCATGTGTAATGGATATTCATACCCGAAAAATAAATGGGCAGGGCACGGGTAACCCAATGGATACCTAGAAAAATTAATAAATAAAAATAACTCCTATGACATGTCAGGTTAACTCCCAACTCCTATGGCCCAACTCTAAATCTCTTATTCCCTAAATCAGCCGTAGCTCGTAGGCCCGCAACCACCAACTCGTCACTCTTACGTCCTACTTGACTCTTTGAAATAATGGAACCTCGACTCATCACCACCAGACTCTTGTCCACCTCTCGATCCAGCAATCGCCAGTTGCCACTATCGCGTCCCACTGCCCGTACTCCCCTGCTGCCTCCAAGATACCACCCACCGGAGGAGGCCGCATCAGTGCTAGACTGCTCATCCAGCATTATTCAAAATTTGGAAACATTTCTCTACTTTTTTTAAAATGCAAATGATATACATTGTACCCATTGGATACCCATTTTGGGTATAGGATACCCGATGGTTATGGGCATGAGTATCAATTTGGGACCATGGGTATTGAAGTGGGTGGGTATATAATGTTTTTTGGGGTATGGGTTTAGGCAGAAAGAGGTTGCACCTGCCCATACCCTACCCATTGCCATCCCTACTCGAAGACTTCGGGCACCCTCCGGGGTAGGTTCCGAGCACAACAAAATGTTTACTCCCAAGTGCAAACCTGCGGATGACCCTGGAAGCTGGCCAGTAGCCATGTGGTTTCGTCACCCTAACACCGACCACATGTTTTTTCTTTTGTTTATATTAAAAAAATGCTAAATAGCTTTATTATGAAAACTAGTTAATATTTTAACTGTCATGGCACATTTAACAAATGTTCATGTAATGTAAAAAAATGTTCTCTCAACTTTCAGAAATCTTCATATAATCACAAAAATGTATGTGACATTTAAAATATGTTCACGCATTTCCAAAAAATATATGTGGCCTTTTGTAAAATGTTATACAATGGAGAAAATATCATGTGATTCAAAAATATACGTTATATTTTTTAAAAAGCCCACATTTGGAAAATATGTTTTTGAATGTTTTTCAAAAAATGTTTAGCAATGTAAAAGAAAAACGGTTTGCATAGTTTAAATAAAATGTTTCGTATTAGTCAAAAAACAATGTCTATTTTAAAAATGTTTAACACATATTTAAAAAAGTTGAAAACATATATTTGAAAAGTAAACTTATATATTTTTAGTTGCATTAAAAAAATTACTATGTGTACAAAAAAGTGTACATAAATATATAAACATCAAAAAATATATTAATCATTTATTTAAAAAATGTTAAACGTGTATAATTTTTTTTTCTGGTGTGTACCAAAGATGTATAATATGTATGAAAAAAATAGACATGTCTTGGAAAATGAAACAAAGATAACAAAAGAAGAAATAAGAGGAAAACCCAATACAAAACTATGAAAAGACCAATAAAAAATCATACATAAAAACTCGGATGTGATGGAGTCAAATCAACCAGATGTTGGCTGGGTGGTCCTGAGCTGATAGACTTGGTGCGATGGTAGCAGACACACATGATTTTTACCCAGGTTCGGGCTCTCTCGAAGAGATAATACCCTATATCTTACTCTGATTAGATTGATTCCGAGCAGTGGCGAGTCCAATAGGGGGGGGGCTTGAATAGGCTGTAGCCTACCCTCCAAACATACAAAAAAAATTACTACTACACGTCCTAGCCCAGCAACCCAATCTCTCATTCTCAGCCGAACAACACCAACAGCCCACAGGCAAGTAGCGGACAGCACAACACAAAAAATATAGTAGCAATCTGGCGAATTTTGAGCTTATTTAAAGAAAAAGGATTAGGAGATAATGACTATATTTTGCTAAATAAATTTAGAATTTGGTTAAAAAATCGATATACTTCTCCCACACAAAAAATCAATATACTTCTTTTAAAAAATTTAGCAAATACTTCATGTTTCCAGTAGTAATCTAGGAAAGTTTTACCTTGTTTGGAGCAAAAAAAGGACTAGGAGATAACGACTATTTAGGTAGATAGATTTAAACTTCCGTTCAAAATTTTATATTAAAAACTCCCAAAAAATGACAGTAATAAAACATATGTTCTCAGTAGTACTCTGACAAAATATTAGCTATTTAGCTTATTTGGGCAATAGGATTAGGATATAATGCTTTTTTTCTCTTTTTTTGACTGAAATGCCTTATTTTCTTTAAAATGACGTTACTTTTCTCGCCGTTAACTTTGAGCCCGCCCTTCGTTTTCTTCCTGGATTTGCCACTGATTCCGATGAGTACAAATTACAGGCTGATGTACCACGAGATTGTGTGTGTGTATGATGTGTCGTGTATGAGCCTCACTCCTTGGTTTATATAGGTACCATGAGTGTCTAGGGTTTACACGTAGGTCGGTTACATCTTGAGTAATCGTAGCGTAAACAACCTCTAAGTCTTAGAGTATGCGCCAAGTCTTCGGAAGATATCCATCTTGGTGCTTCTGGGCCCGACGAGCGCGGCCCACTGATAAATCATCATGGGGGTTATCAGCTCGGCCAATATGGTCGGGGGACGATGTGGTGAGCACCACCTAGTCCAGGACACCATTAGCTTGCGCTAGAGTGTTGGGCCAGACCAGTAGCGCCACATTGTACATACCTATTATGACTCGCATCGAGCGATAAATAACCAATTCATATTTGGCGCTAAGAGATAGTTGGGAACACCAGCCTAGTGGGCCACCCACGCAAAAAGGAGTACAAGCGAGCGCTACTTCTGATTCACTTAAAGCGAGATATAGCCAATTCATTTGGCGCTTAGAGGCCATAGGTAGTGCACAACCGACCCCTTCCCCAATTTTCTTAGTTGGCCGGCCAATCTAAAGGGATTTTTTGCATTTCCTTTTTCTGAAGCTCATCTTGATTTCAGGAAGCTCGACCCCTTCCCCAGTTTTCTCAGATGGCCGGCCAATCAAAAGGGGATTTTTGAGTTTTGTTTTTCTGAAGCTCATCTCGAGTTTGGGAAGGTCGACCCCTTCCCCCAGTTTTCTCAGTAGGCCGACCAATCTAAAGGGATTATTTGCGTTTTGTTTTTCCGAAGCACATCTCAATATTCGGAAGCTTTCATAAGCTCCTGGGTCCGGTTTTCTAGGGCGGTTTCCTTTGATTTTTCCCAGGACAAACTTTTTATGTTTTATGATTTATGTTTTTATTTGTTCTTATTTTGAATTCACAAGCATTATTCAAGTTCGTGAATATTTTTAAAATTTCAATCATTTCTCAAATCTACAAGCTTTTTTCACCATGAATATTTTTAAATTCATGATTTTTTCAAACACATGAATTTTTTTAAATTGAAAATTCATTTTTATATCTATGAAATTTTTACAAATTCAAGTATCTTTCAAATTCGTGAACTTTCATTAAATTGTAAAAAAACAAATTCGTGATGTTTTTAAAAATTATTTAAAGTTTCAAATTTGTGATTTTCCCCAATCTATGAACTTTTCCCATATTTCTTCTACTTGTCCAAATACATTACTCTGATTTAAAATCACGATCTTTTTCAAAATATATAAACATTTATTAATTTAAAAATCAGTTGTGAAAAATAGAGAGTAGTGAGAGAAAAGCGAGCGAGTTAGCTGGCATGTGCGAACCGAGCGCTATTCGCCCATGGCCTGCGTAGTGTTTTGTGAGCGCCTGAAGCGCTATTAGGCGCGGCGACTATATCTCGCATTAGGCGAGACAGTAGGGATGACTCGCTAAAGGGTCTATATTAATCGGGTTGGCCCATTCACGCACAGTTAAATGGAAAAGGGAGCCCACGGGGGATTTGAACCTTGGTCTGCTGGTTGATTGCAACCGCCTCTGGCCACTAGGCTTGCCTCGGCGAGACTACTTAAGTCGAAACGAGTTGGGTTTCCACTGTTTCTTCTCTGTTTTTTTCATATCATTTTTCTTCTGTTTTTTCATTAGGTTTTCCCTATTTTTTCTTTGCTTTTATTTTTATTTTATTTTAATTGTTTTTCTTTGGTATTATTTATTTCTTTCTAGGTTTTTTCTTTTTTCTCCTTCATTTTCTTTCTTTATTTCTCGATTCTGATCAATATTTTGATTTCCTTTTTCCGTTTCATTGTTTTTGTTTTATTTTCTTATTTCTTATTTCTTCTCTATTTTTTGTTTTTATCTCCATTTATATTTTATTTTTCTTATGTTTCTTTCGGTTTTTTCTCTACAATTTTTTTATATATGTCAAGAATATTGTTCTAATACAGGTTTAACATTTTTCGAACAAAAAACTAACATTCTCTCAATACAATCTAAACATTTTTTCTATGCAGAATTTCAGCATTTGTCAAAAGTTTTGATCAACATTTTCCAGAAAGAAGACTAATATTTTTTAATACATAGTCAAACTTTTTTCTATACAAACTTTTCAACATTTTGAAATTACTGACTAACATTTTTCAAATACAAGATTATTAATTTTAACACATGATCAATATTTTAATACACATTTAACATGCTTAAAATGCTTGATGAACATTTTGCAAATACTTGTTCAACAATTGTTCAAATGTTTGACAAATATTTTTGTATCCACGGTCAAATTTTGGTCAACATTTTTTCTATACACATTTAACATTTTCCGAATGCTTGAATATCATTTTTCAAACACTTGTTCAACATTTTTTCAAATGCTTGATTAGTATTTTTTAAATACATGAACCATTTTTTTGCATCATTTTTTAATTCATGGTCAACACTTTTTCTATATACATTTAAATTTTTTGAAATGCTTGATTAATAGTTCTCCAAACAAGCGTTCAACATTTTTTCAAATGCTTGATAAATATTTTTTCAATACATGATCAAATTGTTTATTTCATACAAATTTTATTTTTTTCAATATTGTATACGTGATAAACACTTTATGTATGCGCACTTAACATTGTCAAATGCTTGGCCAACATTTTTCAAATGTTTTATGTAGAGTGATTTTTTAATATATTTATTTAGAATATTAAGAAGCATAAACAAAAAAATGAAGCCAAAAACAAAAAATAATGTAAAAACAAACAAAATATGAGGCTGTTATTCACGCGCGCCTGGGCCTGCCCAACTCGTGCCAAACTTTGGCAAGAGTTCCCTCTGTCTCGCGTGAAGCGAGATATAGGGGCGCGAGAGCAACTAATTGAGAAGCACTCCTTCGAGAGCCCCCGTAAGGGTCACTCGGAGTGGGTTGGGCGCTCGCCACTTTCCATGCTCTCAACCGTCGTCATGTGTCATGCTCTGGATGCTTCCTCCGGATTTGTTTTAAAGATGTACACGTTCGGCTTTAAATATTTTTTTTTGTTTTTTCAGCTTTTATGTTTTTTCAGCTTTTATGTTTTTCCCAGTTTTTTTGGATTTTGGACCCAAAAAAATTCAAAAAAAAAAAACAATTGCGCAAGAAAACATAATTTTTTCCTTCCGCAAGAGGCATAGATTTAATTCTCGTGGATGCACGGATTTGCTTTCGTGAGAGGCACCGTCATGCCTCTTGGATAGAAAAAACAGTTTTTTTGGTTCCGCGAGAGTCACGGATTTGCCTCCGCGAAAGACATGGTCGTGCCTCTCAGAAAGAAAGAAAAAAAAATTGTTTTCTCTTTTCTTCGTTCCGCCAGGGGTATGGATTTGCTTCCGCGAAAGGCACGGCTATGCCTCTTGAAAAGGGAAAAAATGTGTTATCTTTTTCTTCGTTTCGCGAGTGGCAGGGATTTACATTTCGTGGAGGCACATATTTGCTTTCACGAGAGGCACGCCTATGTCTCTCGGAAAGAAAGAAAAATCTGTTTCCCTTTTTCTTTTGTTCCATGAGAGGCACATATTTACTTCTCGTGGAGGCACGTATTTGCTTACAATCGTGCCTTTCAGAAAGGAAAAAACACGTATTTCCTTTTTTTGTTTCATGAGAGGCACAAATTTACTTCTCATGAAGGTACGGATTTGCTTCCGCGAGAGGCATGGCCATGCCTCTCGGAAACAAAAAAAACGCGTGACTCTTTGAAAAGGAAAAAAATGCTCTCAGTTTGGTTTTTCGTCCAGTTCTTTGGTGAGAAAAAGTCATCGAAACTAATCAACATGGAATTTAGTTTTAAAAATCCTGACGCTAGGGACCAATGGTGAAAACAATCTAAGATTTGGACGCACGGTATAAAATACCTGATGATGGGCGCGATTTTTGGAAGGAGTACTTCATAATTAGTGATTTCATAGGGGCACCCTAATAAAGGGGCTTCTTGACGGGCGCACCTATACCTCACTTAGCGTGAGCCTGTACAAACGCTCGGCTGAAGCACGCGCTAATGGGGCCGGCCCACATGCAGAAGGCCACAAGGCAGAGCCTTGTTCTCTCTAGGGTTTTTGTCGAGTGGTTGGTGCGACATATGCCAAAGCATGGCTAATCATTGTGGGAGCTAGTAAGACGTCGCCGGTGCCTGAAAACGGGATAAGGCGGAGACATGCACGCCGGTGAATCTTACCCAGGTTCGGGCCTCTCCTAGGAGATAACACGCCTAGTCATGCTCTGCGGGGTCTCCGCATGGTCACTAAATCAACAAGTGCTATAAGGTTGCTCCTCAAGCTATTCGACTAGAGGAGGAAGAAGGGCAAGGCTAGCTCTACTCCTTGCTCTACGTGGGTGTGTGTAATTTGAGAGGCTGAAACCTTTGCATGGGTGCCTTGGGGGTTTATATAGGCCTATCCCTCCAGGGGTACAGTGGTAATCCGGCTGGGCGTAGGCCCAGGCCATCAGTGTCTATGGTCACCGGCTTCTTCGCCGCCGGCTGGGCCCGCCGCCTAGTGGGTCCCGCCGGCTGCCGATCTCTCGACCGACAGGTTGGGCCCACCGCCTGCAGGCCCTGTCGGCTTCTCGTTACTGTAGCCATGCCTCTGATGATGATGGCTTGGTCGGGAAGAGCGTGGCTACAGTACCGTCGTCTGGTGGGTGTTCACTGTAGCCACACCCCTTCTTATCTGGTTAATGGTGCACAAACTTCTGGGAAAGGGGAGGGCCGGCTGTTGGGAGCCGGCCTTCCCCTATGTCGACTGGCCTGGGCGGGTCGCCTTCTGGTATTTTACTGGCGGGTAGGCCCCGCCGCCTACGGGCCGTACCAACAGCCCGTCGTGGGAGTATGGCAGCTCTGTCATGGGTGATGTCATGGTCAATGTGGCAACAGTGCCGCGCCGGTTTAGGGATGGCCCCACGGTACGTTGCATTGTGGCCACGCCCGCTCCGGGATTCGGGGGTGGAAGGCTACACTGTAGCCACGCCCCGTCTCATCGCCGTTATGTGGGTGCAAACTTTGAGGGTGCAAGGGTGGGCCGCCTTCTAGGAGTTGGCCACTCTGGTGGCCGCCTGCTAGGAGTCGGCCAACCCTATGGCCACTCTTTGGGCCTTGCCGCCTTGTTGCAGCCGGCCGCTTGGACCAGCCGACCATAAAAAGGCGGCCCTTTGTCTTGTATGCTTGAGGGGTGACACCGGCCTCGATGTTTTGAAATGCCTTGGGGAGTAGATGAGGCTACCCGTGGTCATTTACTCCGACAGTAGTTCCCGAAGGTGGTGGGGTATCGCGTCTGAAAAGGCGAGAGGCCTCAGCAGCTTCCTACTCTGAAGAGCCGATAGCTAGGAGTCGGCCACGATCAGGCTCGCCGCCTTGATGGTTTCGATACACGAAGGCGAGAGCCAGGAGGCGCGCTCGCCGGGCGTTGAGCCGGTCGCCCGATGCTTGCGCGCCACGCGGCCCCAGCCATCCAGTGTTGGGGAACGTAGTAATTTCAAAAATTTCCTACGCACACGCAAGATCATGGTGATGCATATCAACGAGAGGGGAGAGTGTTGTCCACGTACCCTCGTAGACCGAAAGCGGAAGCGTTAGCACAACGCGGTTGATGTAGTCGTACGTCTTCATGATCCGACCGATCCAAGTAACAAACGTACGGCACCTCCGAGTTCAGCACACATTCAGCTCGATGACGTCCCACGAACTATGATCCAGCAGAGCTTTGCGGGAGAGTTCCATCAGCACGATGACGTTATGACGGTGTTGATGATGCTACCAACGCAGGGCTTCGCCTAAGCACCGCTACAATATTACAGAGGTGGAATATGGTGGAGGAGGGCACCGCACACGACTAAGAGATCAATGATCAATTGTTGTTTCTATGGGGTGCCCCTTGCCTCAGAATATAAAGGAGGAGAGGAGGGGAGGTGCCGGCCCTCTCTATGGCGCGCCCTGGGGAGTCCTACTCCCACCGGGAGTAGGATTCCCCTCTTCCATGTAGTAGGTGTAGGAGTCAAGGAAAGGGAAAAGAGAAGAGAAGCAAGGAGGGGGTGCAGCCTCCCCTCTCTCTTTCCCCTAAAGCTCAATAAGGCCCATATACTCCCCGGCGAATTCCCGTAACTCTCTGGTGCTCCGATAAATACCCGAATCACTCGGAACCTTTCCATTGTCCGAATATAGTCGTCCAATATATCGATCTTTACGTCTCAACCATTTCGAGACTCCTCGTCATGTCCCTGATCTCATCCGGGACTCTGAACTACCTTCGGTACATAAAAACACATACCTCATAATATAAATCGTCACCGAACTTTAAGCGTGCGGACCCTACAGGTTCGAGAACTATGTAGACATGACCGAGACACGTCTCCGGTCAATAACCAATAGCAGAACCTGGATGCTCATATTGGTTCCCACATATTCTATGAAGATCTTTATCGGTCAAACCGCATAACAACATATGTTGTTCCCTTTGTCATCGGTATGTTACTTGCCCGAGATTCGATCGTCGGTATCTCAATACCTAGTTCAATCTCGTTACCGGCAAGTCTCTTTACTCGTTATGTAATGCATCATCCCGCAACTAACTCATTAGTCACATTGCTTTCAAGGCTTATAGTGATGTGCATTACCGAGAGGGCCTAGAGATACCTCTCCGACAATCGGAGTGACAAATCCTAATCTTGAAATATGCCAACTCAACAAGTACCTTTGGAGACACCTGTAGAGCACCTTTATAATCACCTAGTTACGTTGTGACGTTTGGTAGCACACAAAGTGTTCCTCCGGTAAACGGGAGTTGCATAATCTCATAGTCATAGGGACATGTATAAGTCATGAAGAAAGCAATAGCAACATACTAAACGATTAAGTGCTAAGCTAACGGAATGGGTCAAGTCAATCACATCATTCTCTAATGATGTGATCCCGTTAATCAAATGACAACTCATCTCTATGGCTAGGAAACTTAACCATCTTTGATTCAACGAGCTAGTCAGGTAGAGGCATACTAGTGACATTATGTTTGTCTATGTATTCACAAATGTACTAAGTTTCCGGTTAATACAATTCTAGCATGAATAATAAACATTTATCATGAAATAAGGAAATAAGTAATAACTTTATTATTGCCTCCAGGGCATATTTCCTTCAGTCTCCCACTTGCACTAGAGTCAATAATATAGTTCACATCACCATGTGTTTTAACACTAATATTCACATCTGTATGTGATTAACACCCATAGTTCACATCGTCATGTGATCAACACCCGAAGGGTTTACTAGAGTCAATAATCTAGTTCAAATCGCTATGTGATTAACACCCAAAGAGTACTAAGGTATGATCATGTTTTGCTCGTGAGAGAAGTTTAGTCAACGGGTCTGTCACATTCAGAGCCGTATTTATTTTGCAAATATTTTATGTCTACAATGCTCTGCACGGAGCTAGGCTAGCTAATTGCTCCCACTTTCAATATATATCCAGATTGAGACTTTAGAGTCATCTGGATTGGTGTAAAAGCTTGCACCGATGTAACTCTTTACGACGAACTCTTTTATCACCTCCATAATCGAGAAACATTTCCTTAGTCCTCACTCAAGATATTCTTGACCGCTGTCCAATGATCTACTCCTAGATCAAAATTGTACTCCCTTGCCAAATTCAGAGCAAGGTATACAATAGGTCTGGTACACAACATAGCATACTTTGTAGAACCTATGACTGAGGCATAGGGAATGATTTTTCATTCTCTTTCTTTTCTGCAATGGTCGGGTTTTGAGTCTTACTCAACTTCACATGTTGCAACACATGCAAGAACTCCTTCTTTGACTGTTCTATTTTGATCTACTTCAAAATCTTATCAAGGTATGTACTCATTGAAAAATCTTATCAAGCGTCTTGATCTATCTCTATAGATCTTGATGCTCAATGTGTAAGCAGCTTCACCGAGGTCTTTCTTTGAAAAACTCCTTTCAAACACTCCTTTATGCTTTCCAGAAAATTCTACATCATTTTCGATCAACAATATGTCATTCACATATACTTATCAGAAAGGCTGTAGTGCTCCCACTCACTTTCTTGTAAATATAGGCCTTTCCAAAAGTCAGTATAGAACCATATGCTTTGATCAACTCATCAAAGCGTATATTCCAACTATGAGATGCTTGCACCGGTCCATTGATGGATTGCTGGAGATTGCACACTTTGTTAGCACCTTTAGGATTGACGAAACCTTCTGGTTGCATCATATACAACTCTTCTTTAATAAATTTATTAAGGAATGCAGTTTTGACATCCATTTGCCAGATTTCATAAAATGTGGCAATTGCTAGCATGATTCGGACAAACTTAACCATCGATATGAGTGAGAAAATCTCATCGTATTCAACACCTTGAACTTGTCGAAAAACTTTTTGCAACAAGTCGAGCTTTGTAGATAGTAACACTACTATCAGCATCCGTCTTCCTCTTGAAGAACCATTTATTTTCTATGGCTTGCTGATCATCGGGCAAGTCAACCAAAGTCCTCACTTTGTTCTCATACATGGATCCCATCTCAGATTTCATGGCCTTCAAGCCATTTCGCGAAATCTGGGCTCATCATTGCTTCCTCATAGTTCGTAGGTTCGTCATGGTCAAGTAACATGACCTCCAGAACAGGATTACCATACCACACTAGTGCGGACTGTACTCTGGAAGACCTACGAGGTTCTGAAGTAACTTGATCTGAAGTTTCATGATCATCATCATTAGCTTCCTCACTAATTGGTGTAGGAATCACTAGAACTGATTTCTGTGATGAACTACTTTCCAATTCAGGAGAAGGTACAATTACCTTATCAAGCTCTACTTTCCTCCCACTCACTTCTTTCGAGAGAAACTCCTTCTCTAGAAAGGATCCATCTTAGCAACAAATATCTTGCCTTCGGATCTGTGATAGAAGGTGTACCCAACAGTTTCCTTTTGGCCATTCTATGAAGACGACTTCTCCGATTTGGGTTCGAGCTTATTAGGTTGAAATTTTTTCGCATAAGCATCGCAGCCCCAAATTTTGAAGAAATGACAACTTTGGTTTCTTGCCAAACCACAGTTCATAAGGTGTCGTCTCAATGGATTTTGATGGTGCCCTATTTAAAGTGAATGCAGCTGTCTCTAATGCATAACCCCAAAATGATAGTGGTAAATCGGTAAGATACATCATAGATCGCACCATATTCAATAAAGTGCAGTTACGACGTTCGGACACACCATAACGCTGTGGTGTTCCAGGTGGCGTGAGCTGTGAAACTATTCCACATTGTTTTATATGAAGGCCAAACTTGTAACTCAAATATTCTCCTCTACGATCAGATTGTAGAAACTTTATTTTCTTGTTACGATGATTCTCCACTTCACTTTGAAATTCTTTGAACTTTTCAAATGTTTCAGACTTGTGCTTCATTAAGTAGATATACCCATATCTGCTTAAATCATCTGTGAAGGTCAGAAAATAACGATACCCGCCACGAGCATCATCACTCATTGGACCGCATACATCGGTATGTATTATTTCCAACAAGTCAGTAGCTCGTTCCATTGTTCCGGAGAACGGAGTTTTAGTCATCTTGCCCAAAAGGCACGGTTCGCAAACATCAAATGATTCATAATCATGTGATTCCAAAAGTCCATCTTTATGGAGTTTCTTCATGCGTTTTACACCGATCTGACCCAAACGGCAGTGCCACAAATAAGTTGCACTATCATTATCAACTTTGCAGCTTTTGGCCTCAATATTATGAATATGTGTATTACCACGATCGAGATTCAATAAACCATCAACATTGGGTGTATGACCATAGAAGGTTTTATTCATGTAAACAGAATAACAATTTATTCTCCGTCTTAGATAAATAATCGTATCGCAACAAACATGATCTAATCATATTTATGCTCAACGCAAACACCAAATAACATTTATTTAGGTTCTACACTAATCTCGAAAGTATAGGGAGTGTACGATGATGATCATATCAATCTTGGAACCACTTCCAACACACATCGTCACTTCACCCTCAACTAGTTTCTGTTTATTCTGTAACTCCTGTTTCGAGTTACTAATCTTAGCAACCGAACAAGTATCAAATACTCAGGGGCTACTATAAACACTAGTAAGGTACACATCAATAACCTGTATATCAAATATACCCTTGTTCACTTTGCCATCCTTCTTATCCACCAAATATTCAGGGCATTTCCGCTTCCAGTGACCATTTCCTTTGCAGTAGAAGCACTCACTTTCAGGTTTTGGTCCAGCTTTGGGCTTCTTCGCGGGAGTGACAACTTGCTTGCCGTTCTACTTGAAGTTCCCTTTCTTTTCCTTTGCCTTTTTCTTAAAACTAGTGGTCTTGTCAATCATCAACACTTGATGCTCTTCGATTTCAGCATCACGAAGAGCTTGGGAATCGTTTTCCTCATCCCTTGCATACTATAGTTTATCACGAAGTTCTAGTAACTTAGTGATGGTGACTAGAGAACTCTATCAATCACTGTCTTATCTGGAAGATTAACTCCCACTTGATTCAAGCGATTGTAGTACCCAATCTGAGCACATGCTCACTGCTTGAGCTATTCTCCTCCATCTTTTAGCTATAGAACTTGTTGGAGACTTCACATCTCTCAACTCGGGTATTTGCTTGAAATATTAACTTCAACTCCTGGAACATCTCATATGGTCCATGACGTTCAAAACGTCTTTGAAGTGCCGATTCTAAGCTGTTAAGCCTGGTGCACTAAACTATCAAGTAGTCATCATATTGAGCTAGCCAAACATTCATAACGTCTGCATCTGCTCCTGCAATAGGTATGTCACTTAGCGGTGTATCAAGGACATAATACTTCTATGCAACAATGAGGATAAACCTTAGATCACGGATCCAATCCGCATCATTGCTACTATCATCTTTTAACTTAGTTTTCTCTACGAACACATACAAAATATAGGGAAGCAACAATGCGAGCTATTGATCTACAACATTATTTGCAAAATACTACCAGGACTAAGTTCATGATAAATTAAATTTCAATTAATCATATTACTTAAGAACTCCCACTTAGATAGACATCCCTCTAATCATCTAAGTGATCACGTGATCCAAATCAACTAAACCATGTCCGATGATCACATGAGATGGAGTAGTTTTCAATGGTGAACATCACTATGTTGATCATATCTACTATATGATTCATGTTCGACCTTTCGGTCTCCAGTGTTCCGAGGCCATATCTGCATATGCTAGGCTCGTCAAGTTTAACCTGAGTATTCTATGTGTGCAAAAGTGGCTTGCACCAGTTGTAGATGGATATAGAGCTTATCACACCCGATCATCACGTGGTGTCTGGGCATGACGAACTTTGGCAACGGTGCATACTCAGGGAGAACACTTTTATCTTGAAATTTAGTGAGAGATCATCTTATAATGCTACCGTCAATCAAAGCAAGATAAGATGCATAAAGGATAAACATCACATGCAATCAATATAAGTGATATGATATGGCCATCATCATCTTGTGCTTGTGATCTCCATCTCTGAAGCACCGTCATGATCACCATCGTCACTGCCGCGACACCTTGATCTCCATCATAGCATTGTTGTCGTTTTGCCAACTATTGCTTCTACGACTATCGCTACCGCTTAGTGATAAAGTAAAGCAATTACAGGGCGATTGCATTGCATACAATAAAGCGACAACCATATGGCTCCTGCCAGTTGCCGATAACTTGGTTACAAAACATGATCATCTCATACAATAAAATATAGCATCACATCTTGACCATATCACATCACAACATGCCCTGCAAAAACAAGTTAGACGTCCTCTACTTTGTTGTTGCAAGTTTTACGTGGCTGCTACGGGCTGAGCAAGAACCATTCTTACCTACGCATCAAAACCACAACGATAGTTTGTCAAGTTAGTGCTGTTTTAACCTTCTCAAGGAACGGGCGTAGCCACACTTAGTTCAACTAAAGTTGGAGAAACTGACACCCGCCAGCCACCTACGTGCAAAGCACGTCGGTAGAACCAGTCTCGTGTAAGCGTACGCGTAATGTTGGTCTGGGCCGCTTCATCCAACAATACCGCCGAACCAAAGTATGACATGCTGGTAAGCAGTATGACTTGTATCACCCACAACTCGCTTGTGTTCTACTCGTGCATATAA
The DNA here is from genome assembly GCF_018294505.1 of Triticum aestivum. Taxonomy (NCBI): domain Eukaryota; kingdom Viridiplantae; phylum Streptophyta; class Magnoliopsida; order Poales; family Poaceae; genus Triticum; species Triticum aestivum. The sequence continues at coordinate 30,079,625 of NC_057801.1, read as the reverse complement.
CATCTACACATAAAACCTGGCTCGGATGCCACTGTTGGGGAATGTAGTAATTTCAAAAATTCCCTACTCACACGCAAGATCATGGTGATGCATAGCAATGAGAGGGGAGAGTGTTGTCCACATACCCTCATAGACCGAAAGCGGAAGCATTAGCACAATGCGGTTGATGTAGTCGTATGTCTTCACGATCCGACCGATCCAAGTACCGAACGTACGGCACCTTCGAGTTCAGAACACGTTCATCTCGATGACGTCCCACGAACTCCGATCCAGCAGAGTGTTGCGGGAGAGCTCCATCAGCACGACAGCGTGATGACGGTGTTGATGATGCTACCGACGCAGGGCTTCGCCTAAGCGCCGCTACAATATTACCGAGGTGGAATATGGTGGAGGGGGCACCACACACGGCTAAGAGATCAATGATCAATTGTTGTGTCTATGGGGTGCCCTTGCCTCAGTATATAAAGGAGGAGAGGAGGGGAGGGGCCGGCCCTCTCTATGGCACGCCCTGGGGAGTCCTACTCCCACCGGGAGTAGGATTCCCCCTTCCATGTAGTAGGAGTAGGAGTCAAGGAAAGGGAAAGAGAAGAGAAGGGGGGAGGGGGCGTAGCCCCTCCCCCTAGTCCAATTCGGACTAGGCCTTGGGGGGGGGGGTGCAGCCTCCCCTCTCTCTTTCCCCTAAAGCCTAATAAGGCCCATATACTCCCCGACGAATTCCCGTAACTCTTCGGTGCTCCAATAAATACCCGAATCACTCGGAACCTTTCCGATGTCTGAATTTAGTCGTCCAATATATCGATCTTTACATCTCGACCATTTCGAGACTCCTCGTCATGTCCCTGATCTCATCCGGGACTCCGAACTACCTTCGGTACATCAAAACACATAACTCATAATATAAATCGTCGCCGAACTTTAAGCGTGCAGACCCTACGGGTTCGAGAACTATGTAGACATGATCGAGACACGTCTCCGGTCAATAACCAATAGCAGAACCTGGATGCTCATATTGGTTCCCACATATTCTACAAAGATCTTTATCGGTCAAACCGCATAACAACAACATTGTTCCCTTTGTCATCGGTATGTTACTTGCTTGAGATTCGATCGTCGGTATCTCAATACCTAGTTCAATCTCGTTATCGGCAAGTCTCTTTACTCGTTATGTAATGCATCATCCCGCAACTAACTCATTAGTCATGTTGCTTGCAAGGCTTATAGTGATGTGCATTACCGAGAGGGCCCAGAGATACCTCTCCGACAATCGGAGTGACAAATCCTAATCTTGAAATACGCCAACTCAACAAGTACCTTCAGAGACACCTGTAGAGCACCTTTATAATCACCCAGTTACGTTGTGACGTTTGGTAGCACACAAAGTGTTCCTCCGGTAAACGGGAGTTGCATAATCTCATAGTCATAGGAACATGTATAAGTCATGAAGAAAGCAATAGCAACATACTAAATGATCAAGTGCTAAGCTAACGGAATGGGTATCAGTGTCAAAACCGGCGGATCTCGGGTAGGGGGTCCCAAACTGTGCGTCTAAGGCTAATGGTAACAGGAGGCTGGGGACACGATGTTTACCCAGGTTTGGTCCCTCTCTATGGAGGTAATACCCTACTTCCTGCTTGATTGATATTGATGATATGAGTATTACAAGAGTTGATCTACCACGAGATCGTAGAGCTAAACCCTAGAATCTAGCCTATGATTATGATTGTTCTCTTCCTACGGACTAAACCCTCCAGTTTATATAGACACCAGAGGGGGCTAGGGTTACACAGAGTCGGTTACAGAGGAGGAGATCTAAATCCGCATCGCCAAGCTTGCCTTCCACGCAAAGGAGAGTCCCATCCGGACACGGGACGAAGTCTTCAATCTTGTATCTTCATAGCCCAACAGTCCGACCAAAGTATATAGTCCGGCCGTCCGGATACCCCCTAATCCAGGACTCCCTCAGTAGCCCCTGAACCAGGCTTCAATGATGATGAGTCCGGCGTGCAGATTATCTTCGGCATTGCAAGGCGGGTTCCATCCCCAAATCCAGAGTACCTATCATAGCGAACAGTGTTCGACTTCCCATTAATGTTGTACTCCTCGGCTTCTATGCTTCAATAATGGCTATCTCCATGTGTTCAGTGAATACGAGGAGCTGGGGCATTTTTACATTTGCCTCCCTGACCCTGTAAGCAAACCGTCTATTTGAAGAGATGGGGATCCTCAGATCCAAATATCACCTTCTTCCCCCAAGCAAGCATTCAACAAAGCGCATCAGGAAAAAACCATCCCATCATGGCCGGTCGCCGCAGCTCCTCTTGTCGCTCCCTCAGCTCTGAGCCAGGTGATTGGGAAAAGTGTTCTATCCCCCACAGCTGTTTAGTAGAGTTGCAGACCCAAGGGTTTCTTCCACCTGCATACATGGTCCCCGTCCGAGCCGGACTAGCCACCTATAATGGCAGGGAGCAAGCGGAGAGCTCTCCTAGCCCATCTCAGGGGGAGCGGGTATGCCTTGTCCCATATTTGAGAGGACTCGGGTTTCCTATCCACCCATTCCTCCGCGGGCTCCTAGAGTTCTATGGCCTCCAGCTGCATAACTTCACCCCCGCCTCCGTACTGCACCTCGCAGGTTATGTTGCCCTCTGTGAGCTATTTCTGGGCTGCGAGGCTCATTTCGAGTTATGGAAAAGGCTATTCTGCCTCGTCCCTCGTAATCAGGAGGGATCTATATATCAAGTGGGCGGAGCCGAAATATGGCGCATCGCCCAGACCGGATACTTGTCCGGCACTCCAAAGAAGGCATCCGAAGACTGGCCTTCGGAGTGGTTTTATGTAGACGACGTTCCCCTTTTGGACCCAATCCGGACGGGCCTTCCTGAGTTCAACAACGCTCTGCTGAAGAAATGCCAAAGCTGGCACCCTCGGAGCCCCCAGGAGGAAGATGACAGAGAAGTCCACTTCTTGATGGGCAGGATAAGAACACTGGCCCAATCAGGACTGCCAATAATCGAAGTTATGTCAATATGCATAATGCGGGGGTGCAGCCACTTCAATATCGGGGGAAGCCTGTGGCACTTCAACGGGGAAGACGATGCCACCCGCTGCGGTCGTAAAGGTCCGGACTCCGCCACCGCTCTGTTGAGAATATTGTCTGATTTATATAAAGGAGGAGAAGAGGAGTTCCTCTGCATTAAGCAGCGGGATGGATTTTCCATGTACAACCCCCCAAGCTGGGTAAGCCGTTACCCTTTACTCAACTCCATCTATTCTTGCATCCTTTGTCGCAATCATTTACCTTGCTATTTCAAAGCAGGAACTGAGGAAGGCCGTGAAAGAGTTCAACAGCCCATCTCTGCAGCCAAAGGATCCTAGCCAGGCTCTCGACTTCAGACTTGAAGAAGATCTGGATATATCTGTGGAGCTTGTCGATGGGACATTTTACCAGGCAAGCTGTGACGTCACCTTAGTGGCCATCATCACCAATTATCCCGGACTGCTCCCTATATCGCATGTAAGCAAAGCTGAAGTCCTAACCTCTTAAAAAGGATTCCTTCATTATATCATACCTTATGCACATATATCGTGCTTTTATAGAGACGGCCATCGGGATGCAGCGCTGAGCCCCTGGGGGCTCATCAGCAAAGGGCATCCAGGCCAGGCAGGCTTAAGAGGAAGGCGGTTAGGATTGAAATGCCGTCGCAGAGGTATAATGTAAACTTGCTTTGTGATTATCATCTTTGAAATGTAACAGCATCAATCATGTCCTGGAAGAAAGAGTAGTCGCCGGACTATATCCGGAGACCCTGTCGGCCACGCCTCCACCAGTCGGATTCCAGAACCGGCCTCACTAGTGGAGGCTAATGTGGGGACGACACCGAATAGTTCTTCGACAGAGGATGCGGATAGGCTCTCCGCCACAAATTCCGAAGTAGAGAGCGCCATGAACCACCGGTGCCGACGGGCCGTACTCTGCGATGGTATATTTTTTGAAGAGGCGTTCAATGCCTTCAATTTGGGAGATGCATACATCCGAGCTGCTCAAGATGGAGTTGTCCGAGCGACGAACCAGTATACAAAGGATATACGGGTAAGAAATTTGATAAGCATGTATATCAGTAGCCCCTGAGACTTGAAACAGTTGGAACAACTGATTTAAGGATCATTGTATGCACAGGTTCTTATAGAGAAGAATACCCATTTATCTCAAGAGCTAGAGGAATGCAAGACCCAACTGAGGGCCGCAGTTGCCAAACTAGAGGAATCCTAGAAGGCCTCATCTGCTAATACTTGTCTTGATAGAGAAATTTTAAGGATGTACACCAGTTCGTATTCGGCATGTTTCATAAGTCTAACAGAAGATTCTGCAGACAATCCCGGAGAGAATCTGGAGGTCGTAAAAGATAGTGAGTCGCATGTTCGAAGGCAGCTAAAGGCTGGCGAGCGCGTGAAAAACAGTCTCCAAGATGCCAATATCCGGCTTAGCATCGAATTACCAGATGTTCGAGCTCAGCTCGGACTCCGTGAAGGAGAACAGGAGGCTTCGACGCGGCATTTATGGTAAGTGCTTAAATGAACTGTAGTACAGTTCAGCGGGGAAGCGCATTAACAGAGTTATGTCTGTAGGTATGCTGACGGGCCGTCCTGAAGAAGAGATGGTCGGATCCGCAGGTGATTTGGTGCAAGATCTCTCACAACTGCACGAACGAGCTCGGCAGGTGATACATGGTATTGCCCAGGCCTTGTGGCCATCCGCTTCCCTGCTAGGAGGCATGTGGGAGCTTGTGGATATGCTCAAAGGAGCACGGCGGCGCTTTAGGTTATGGAAGGTATCAGCCTGTCGACAAGGTGTAAGGGAAGCCTGGGCCATGGTGAAGACACGATATGCCAAGGCTGACCCAAACCATATGGCCGAAGTCGGACAGGTGGGGCCAGATGGGAAAGAGATTCCCATATGTCTGGTGTATGACCAAGTAGCATTAGCCGCAAAGTATTCCCAATAGGATTGTAGGCTAGATAGCCTGTTGGATGGATAGAAGAAGAATTTAGCCAGTCCAAGTGACTATGTACTTCAATGGACATATGTAGTCCCTAGCCAGATTGTAAATCATTTGTCATGGCGGACCCTTTCGCTTCAGCCTCCAGACCCGACAGTCCGAAGTGTATCCGAATACCCGCTCAGTTATGTAAAACATGGGTACATGTGGAAACCATGCATAGGGGTCATAAGTGCTTGAACAGACAAGTACCCAACTAGTTATGTTATATTACATGGATAGTACGAAACATCTTCCAGAGAGAATAGTTCCGTTAGGGGTTCCTTTCCCTGGGTACGCATGCATCGATGTGCATGTCTGAGCTGCGAACAGAGACGCAGGATACAAAACATCTGGGGATTTATGTTGTAATAAACAAAAAAACATCTTTTGTTCACTGACCGAATATTCCCTTAAGAACACTAGCTTTCGGCTTCACCCAGTCTGAGGTACAAATCCGGCTGAACCGGCTGTAACAATCGCAGAGGTGCTCCCCTTATGCCCTAGCCGAATTAACGGGAACGTAGGGCATAAACACAAGAGCCAGGCAACCCAGCATGGCCAAAACTTAAGTCATATCGATACATATAATGGTGAAGAAAAGGCACATATGGAAAGGTGACGCATATGTGGTGGGCATGAAGCCATGAAAATAATTATATTAAGCTTCCGTATAGGAAGCCCCCAGGTATATTGAGCATGCATAGTGCAGCAGGAGCGATCGAAGCATCCGTAAAGCATTTGAAGCTTTCTGTGTAAGAAGAAAAGATGAAGAGAAAAAAAGAAAAGGAGGACATAATTGAAAAGGCGGAGGTAAGGAGACGAACACTGAGTTCAGCACTAGGCGTAGAATCTTCAGAGTCTGGCCGCGTTCCATGGGTTCGACTCGAGTCTGTTATCTGATGCATTATGTAGACGGTACGCTCCTCCGGTGCTTTATCAACAATGAACGGACCCTCCCACTTGGGCTTGAGCTTGTCCTTCTTTTTCTCCGGTAGGCGTAGAACAAGTTCGCCAACGTTATAAGTTTTGGCCCGTACTTCTCTGCTTTGATACCTTCGAGACTGCTGCTGATAGAATGCGGAACGGGCTTTTGCAACGCCAGGCTCATCCTCCAGGGCATCTAAGTTGTCTTGCCGATATAGCTCGGCTTCTTTCTCTTCGTACATGCGCACGCGAGGTGAGTCATGAATTATATCGCAGGGTAGTACTGCCTCTGCACCATACATCATGGAAAATGGTGTGTATCCGGTGGTGCAATTTGGCGTGGTCCGCAGCCCCCAGAGTATGGAGTCGAGATCCTCGACCCAGTGTGTATCTGATTCCTTCAATGATCGCACTAGTCTGGGTTTGATGCTTCTCATGATAAGACCATTTGCACGTTCGACTTGTCCATTTGTTTGGGGGTGATAGACAGAGGCGTAATCGAGCTTAATGCCCATATTGCCGCACCAAGTTTTCACCTCATCGGCTGTAAAATTTGAGCTATTGTCAGTGATGATGCTATGGGGGACACCGTAACGGTACACAACCCTTGATATGAAGTCTATCACTGGTCCGGATTCGGCCGTTTTGACTGGTTTGGCTTCTATCCATTTGGTGAACTTGTCCACCATGACCAATAAGTATTTTTTCTTATGGATTCCCCCTTTAAGAGTTCCGACCATATCCAGCCCCCAGACCGCGAATGGCCAAGTTATGGGTATTGTTTGGAGAGTAGTAGGGGGCATATGGCTCTGATTGGCGAAGAGTTGGCAACCGACGCAATGTTGTACAAGGTCCTGTGCATCTGCCCGGGCTATCGGCCAGTAAAAACCTGTATGGAAGGCCTTGCTTACAATTGCCTGAGCTGTGGCGTGGTGCCCGCCGAGTCTGGCATGGATTTCAGCCAAGAGCTGCCGCCCTTCCTCTTACGAGATGCATCTTTGGAGCACTCCGGTGGCGCTTTTCTTATAAAGCTCTCCCTCATGGACTTTGTAGGCCTTCGAGCGCCGCACAATGCAACGTGCCTCATTTTGGTCCTCCGGGAGCTCTTGCCTAGTTAGGTAGGATAAGAAGGGCTTGGTCCATGGGGCAATAACATCCATAATTTCATGGGTCGAGGGTGTTATTTCGGTGGCAGAGCCTCCGATTACGTCAGATGGTTCAGAATCTGGGGTTATATTCGGATCCTAACTGGTGTTGCCGGTCTCCCCTTCCCATACCACGGATGTCTTGAATAGCCTTTCCAAGAAGATATTAGGTGGGACGGGGTCGCATTTAGCGTCGATGCGGGCGAGGATATCCACCGCTTGATTGTTTTCTCGGACCACACGATGGAATTCGAGCCCCTCGAACCGAGCTGACATTTTGAGGACGGCATTATGGTACGCCGCCATTTTCGGATCCTTGGCATCAAAGTCTCCATTTATTTGTCATATTGCGAGGTTTGAGTCCCCGCGCACTTCTAGGCGTTGGATGCCCATGGAGACTGCCATCCGAAGACCATGCAATAGGGCCTCATATTCGGCTGCATTGTTGGATTCTGTGTATAATATTTGGAGTACGTATTGGACCGTGTCTCTGGTGGGGGATGTCAGGACAACACCCGCTCCCAATCTGGCCATCATTTTAGAACCGTCGAAGTGCATGATCCAATTGGAGTATGCACCGTACTCTTTAGGGAGTTCGGCTTCTATCCATTCGGCGACAAAGTCAGCCAGTACTTGCGACTTAATGGCTCGCCGTGGTTTGTATGCTATGTCGAACGAAAGGAGCTCGATAGCCCATTTAGCAATCCGGCCCGTGGCATCGTGGTTATTTATTATGTCATTGCTTCGGAGGCCACCATAACCGAACACTCTTGAAAGTAGTGTCATAGCTTCCGGGATGCCATGAAGACCGCGTATGCTATATTTTGATAGTGTGCGTACCGGTATTTGCATGGAGTGAGGACAGTGGACACGTAATATACCGGCTTTTGGAGCGGGAACTTGTGTCCGTCCGCTTCTCGTTCGATGACGAGCACTGCGCTTACAACCTGTTATGTTGCAGCTATGTATAATAGCATAGGTTCGCCACTATTTGGCACGGTTAGGATTGGATTACTAGCTAAGAGGGCCTTTATTTCTTCTAGTCCGGCCGTGGCCGCATCCGTCCACTCGAAGTGTTCGGTGCATCGAAGAAGGCGATAAAAGGGCAGTGCCTTTTCTCCTAATCGGGAGATAAAGCGGCTTAATGCAGCCACGCATCCAGTTAATTTCTGGATCTGCTTGAGGTCTGTTGGTGTAGCCAACTGTGATAGAGCTCAGATTTTTGCCGGATTTGCTTCAATTCCTCTGTTGGAAACGATGAAGCCGAGCAACTTCCCGGAAGGTAAGCCGAAAACACGTTTTTTCGGGTTGAGCTTGATGTCATATGCTCGGAGGTTGTCAAACGTGAGCCTCAAGTCATCTATTAAAGTTTCGACGTGTGTTGTTTTGATAACCACGTCGTCCACGTATGCCTCCACTGTTTCGCCGATTTGTTTTTCCAGGCATGTCTGAATCATGCGTTGATAGGTTGCGCCGGCATTTTTGAGCCCAAAAGGCATGGTATTGAAACAGAAGGGCCGTATGGTGTGATGAAGGCCGTTGCGGCCTGGTCGGACTCCACCATCTTGATTTGATGGTATCCGGAGTATGCGTCAAGGAAACACAATGAGTCGTGTCATGTGGTAGCGTTGATGATTTGATCAATGCGGGGGAGGGGGAAGGGATCCTTAGGGCACGCCTTATTGAGGTCCTTGAAATCGACGCATAGGCGCCAGGATTTGTCCTTCTTTGGTACCATCACCAGGTTTGCTAGCCAATCCGGATGTTTTATATCTCTAATGAATCCGGCCTCGAGTAACCTAGCTAGCTCTTATCCCATTGCTTGCCGTTTAGGCTATGAGAAGCGCCTAAGAGTCTGTTTGACCGGCTTATATCCCTTTAGTATATTTAAGCTGTGTTCGGCCAGTCTGCATGGGATGCCTGGCATGTCTGAAGGGTGCCAGGAAAAAATGTCCCAATTCTCACACAAGAAATCCCGCAGTGCGGCGTCTATTGTGGGGTTCAGCTATGTCCCAATGGAAGCTGTTTTTGTGGGGTCCGTTGGGTCGACCTGGAATTTGACTATCTCATCCGCTGGTTTGAAAGAGGTGGACTTGGGTCGTTTATCAAGTATCACGTCGTCCCTGTCCACTATGGAGCGCAGCGAGGTTAGTTCTTCGGCCGTGAGGGCTTCGGATAATGCCTCGAGGGCCAGCGCGGCGGTCTTATTTTCGGTGCGGAGTGCGACGTCCGGATCACTAGATAGAGTGATGATTCCATTGGGCCCGGGCATTTTGAGCTTCATGTACCCATAATGGGGTATAGCTTGAAAGCTCAAGAATGCGTCCCGCCCTAAGAGGGCGTGGTATCCGCTGCCGAACGGGGCCACTTGGAATGTGATTTCTTCGGACCTGTAATTCTCTGGCGTGCCGAATACCACATCCACTATGATTTTTCCCGGACATCGTGCCTCCCGACTAGGGATGATTCCCCTGAATGTCGTGCTCTTTGCTCAATGCGGCTCTTGTCGATTTCCATTTTGTTGAGGGTTTCCTCGTAGATGAGGTTTAATCTGCTGTCGCCGTCCATGAGCACTTTAGTGAGCCGGAAGCCATCCACGATTGGACTAAGGACCAAAGCGGATGGTGCCCGGACTATTCAGAATTGAGGTTCATCACTGGCATTGAAAGTTATAGCCGTGTCGTTCCACGGATTTATTGTTGCCACGTGGCAAACTTCGGCGAGGCTACGGAGAGCTCGCTTGCGCCTATTATTTGAGGCGAAAGTCTTGAAGACTGTAAGTACCACATTGTTATTCTCGGCGGGATGTTGTTCTGTAGTATGGTTGATGAGGAGATCCTCGCTGCTCTTTGTTACCTGCCAGAGTATCCAACATGCTCTAAGGCTATGAGTTGGTAAGGTATCACGTGTGCTGTGAATTTTGCATGGCCCATTGAGCCATTCCTCCAATACGGTTCCACGCCCTGCAGCAGGCCTTGGTTTTTTGATAATTGAATCGGGTGACTTGCGAGAGTTTACCCTTTCAGTTCGGATGAAGGGTTTATTACGAGCCAGATTATCCCAGAAGTTTGTTTGAGTTTTCCAAGCGCTCTCCATCGCGCAGTACTTCTGTACTATGGCCGCTAGGTCAGCGAAGCATACTATGTCATGGCGACCTATAGCATTGAGGACCCCCTTGTCCGTACAATTTTTGCAAAAGAATGAGATTGTGTCTTCCTCGCGACAGTCCTTGACCTTGTTTATCACAAGGAGGAATCTGGCCCAGTAGTGATGTACTATCTCTTGGGGCTCTTGTCTGATATGGGGAAGATTGATTAAATCTGGGCGGGTGGGTAGATTTAAGTCCGAATCCTGACCCGATCTGAGACCCAGGGGCAGAGAAGCTTCCGAGCTTGGCAGCGGCGACTATATCTCGCATTAGGCGTAGTGTTTTGTGAGCGCCTGAAACGCTATTAGGCGCGGCGACTATATCTCGCATTAGGCGAGACAGTAGGAATGACTCGCTAAAGGGTCTATATTAATCGGGTTGGCCCATTCACGCACAGTTAAATGGAAAAGGGAGCCCACGGGGGATTTGAACCTTGGTCTGCTGGTTGATTGCAACCGCCTCTGGCCACTAGGCTTGCCTCGGCGAGACTACTTAAGTCGAAACGAGTTGGGTTTCCATTGTTCCTTCTCTGTTTTTTTCATATCATTTTTCTTCTGTTTTTTCATTAGGTTTTCCCTGTTTTTTCTTTGCTTTTTATTTTTATTTCCTTTTAATTGTTTTCTTTGGTATTATTTATTTCTTTCTAGGTTTTTTCTTTTTTCTCCTTCATTTTCTTTCTTTATTTCTCGATTCTGATCAATATTTTGATTTCCTTTTTCCGTTTCATTGTTTTCGTTTGATTTTCTTATTTCTTATTTCTTCTCTATTTTTTGTTTTTATCTCCATTTATATTTTATTTTTCTTATGTTTGTTTTGGTTTTTTCTCTACAATTTTTTTATATATGTCAAAAATATTGTTCTAATACAGGTTTAACATTTTTCGAACAAAAACCTAACATTCTTTCAATACAATCTGAACATTTTTTCTATGCAGAATTTCAACGTTTGTCAAAAGTTTTGATCAACATTTTCCAGAAAGAAGACTAATATTTTTTAATACATGGTCAAACTTTTTTTCTATACAAACTTTTCAACATTTTGAAATTACTGACTAACATTTTTCAAATACAAGATTATTAATTTTAACACATGATCAATATTTTAATACACATTTAACATGCTTAAAATGCTTGATGAACATTTTGCAAATACTTGTTCAACAATTGTTCAAATGTTTGACAAATAATTTTATATCCACGGTCAAATTTTGGTCAACATTTTTTCTATACACATTTAACATTTTCCGAATGCTTGAATATCATTTTTCAAACACTTGTTCAACATTTTTTCAAATGCTTGATTAGTATTTTTTAAATACATGAACCATTTTTTTGCATCATTTTTTAATTCATGGTCAACATTTTTTCTATATACATTTAAATTTTTTGAAATGCTTGATTAATAGTTTTCCAAACAAGCGTTCAACATTTTTTCAAATGCTTGATAAATATTTTTTCAATACATGATCAAATTGTTTATTTCATACAAATTTTATTTTTTTCAATATTGTATACGTGATAAACACTTTATGTATGCGCACTTAACATTGTCAAATGCTTGGCCAACATTTTTCAAATGTTTTATGTAGAGTGATTTTTTAATATATTTATTTAGAATATTAAGAAGCATAAACAAAAAAATGAAGCCAAAAACAAAAAATAATGTAAAAAACAAACAAAAAATGAGGCCGTTATTCACGCGCGCCTGGGCCTGCCCAACTCGTGCCAAACTTTGGCAAGAGTTCCCTCTGTCTCGCGTGAAGCGAGATATAGGGGCGCGAGAGCAACTAATTGAGAAGCACTCCTTCGAGGGCCCCCGTAAGGGTCACTCGGAGTGGGTTGGGAGCTTGCCACTTTCCACGCTCTCAACCGTCGTCACGTGTCATGCTCTGGATGCTTCCTCCGGATTTGTTTTAAAGATGTACACGTTCGGCTTTAAATATTTTTTTTGTTTTTTCAGCTTTTATGTTTTTCCCAGTTTTTTTGGATTTTGGACCAAAAAAATTTCAAAAAGAAAAACAATTGCGCAAGAAAACATAATTTTTTCCTTCCGCAAGAGGCATAGATTTACTTCTCGTGGATGCACGGATTTGCTTTCGTGAGAGGCACCGTCATGCCTCTTGGAAAGAAAAAACAGTTTTTTTGGTTCCGCGAGAGTCAGGATTTACTACTTGTGGAGGCACGGATTTGCCTCCGCGAAAGACATGGTCGTGCCTCTCAGAAAGAAAGAAAAAAATTTGTTTTCTCTTTTCTTCGTTCCGCAAGGGGTATGGATTTGCTTCCGCGAGAGGCACGGTTATGCCTCTTGAAAAGGGAAAAAATGTGTTATCTTTTTCTTCGTTTCGCGAGTGGCAGGGATTTACTTTTCATGGAGGCACATATTTGCTTTCGCGAGAGGCACGCCTGTGTCTCTCGGAATGAAAGAAAAACGTGTTTCCCTTTTTCTTTTGTTCCATGAGAGGCACATATTTACTTCTCGTGGAGGCACGCATTTGCTTACAATCGTGCCTTTCAGAAAGGAAAAACACGTATTTCCTTTTTTTGTTCCATGAGAGGCACAAATTTACTTCTCATGAAGGTACGGATTTGCTTCCGCGAGAGGCATGGCCATGCCTCTCGAAAACGAAAAAAAAACGCGTGACTCTTTGAAAAGGAAAAAATGCTCTCAGTTCGGTTTTTCGTCCAGTTCTTTGGTGAGAAAAAGTCATCGAAACTAATCAACATGGAGTTTAGTTTTAAAAATCCTGACGCTAGGGACCAACGGTGAAAACAATCTAAGATTTGGACGCACGGTATAAAATACCTGATGATGGGTCGATTTTTGGAAGGAGTACTTCATAATTAGTGATTTCATAGGGGCACCCTAATAAAGGGGCTTCTTGACGGGCGCACCTATACCTCACTTAGCGTGAGCCTGTACAAACGCTCAGCTGAAGCACGTGCTAATGGGGCCGGCCCACATGCAGAAGGCCACAAGGCAGAGCCTTGTTCTCTCTAGGGTTTTTGTCGAGTGGTTGGTGCGACATATGCCAAAGCATGGCTAATCATTGTGGGAGCTAGTAAGACATCGCCGGTGCCTGGAAGTGGGATAAGGCGGAGACATGCACGCCGGTGAATCTTACCCAGGTTCGGGGCTCTCCTAGGAGATAACACGCCTAGTCCTGCTCTGCGGGGTCTCCGCATGGTCACTAAATCAACAAGTGCTATAAGGTTGCTCCTCGAGCTATTCGACTAGAGGAGGAAGAAGGGCAAGGCTAGCTCTACTCCTCGCTCTACGTGGGTGTGTGTAATTTGAGAGGCTGAACCCTTTGCATGGGTGCCTTGGGGGTTTATATAGGCCTACCCCTCCAGGGGTACAGTGGTAATCCGGCTGGGCGTAGGCCCAGGCCATCAGTGTCTATGGTCGTCGGCTTCTTCGCCGCCGGCTGGGCCTGCCGCCTGGTGGGTCCCGCCGGCTGCCGATCTCTCGACCGACAGGTTGGGCCCACCGCCTGCAGGCCCTGTCAGCTGCTCGTTACTGTAGCCATGCCTCTGATGATGATGGCTTGGTCGGGAAGAGCGTGGCTACAGTACCGTCGTCGTGGGTGTTCACTATAGCCACACGCCTTCTTATCATGTTAATGGTGCACAAACTTCTGGGGAAGGGGAGGGCCGGCTGTTGGGAGCCGGCCTTCCCCTATGTCGACTGGCCTGGGCGGGTCGTCTTTTGGTATTTTACTGGCGGGTAGGCCCCGCCGCCTGTGGGCCGTACCAACAGCCCATCGTGGGAGTATGGCAGCTCTGTCATGGGTGATGTCATGGTCAATGTGGCAACAGTGCCGCGCCGGTTTAGGGATGGCCCCACGGTACGTTGCATTGTGGCCACGCCCGCTCCGGGATTCGGGGGTGGAAGGCTACACTGTAGCCACGCCCCGTCTCATTGCCGTTATGTGGGTGCAAACTTTGAGGGTGCAAGGGTGGGCCGCCTTCTAGGAGTTGGCCACTCTGGTGGCCGCCTGCTAGGAGTCGGCCAACCCTGTGGCCACTCTTTGGGCCTTGCTGCCTTGTTGCAGCCGGCCGCTTGGACCAGCCGACCATAAAAAGGCGGCCCTTTGTCTTGTATGCTTGAGGGGTGACGCCGGCCTCGATGTTTTGAAATGCCTTGGGGAGTAGATGAGGCTACCCGTGGTCATTTACTCCGACAGTAGTCCCTGAAGTTGGTGGGGTATCGCATCTGAAAAGGCGAGAGGCCTCAGCAGCTTCCTACTCTGAAGAGCCGATAGCTAGGAGTCGGCCACGATCAGGCTCGCCGCCTTGATGGTTTCGATACACGAAGGCGAGAGCCAGGTGGCGCGCTCGCCGGGCGTTGAGCCGGTCGCCCGCTGCTTGCGCGCCACGCGGCCCCAGCCAGCCAGTGTTGGGGAACGTAGTAATTTCAAAAATTTCCTACGCACACGCAAGATCATGGTGATGCATATCAACGAGAGGGGAGAGTGTTGTCCACATACCCTCGTAGACTGAAAGCGGAAGCGTTAGCACAACGCGGTTGATGTAGTCGTACGTCTTCATGATCCGACCGATCCAAGTAACAAACGTACGGCACCTCCGAGTTCAGCACACGTTCAGCTCGATGACGTCCCACGAACTCTGATCCAGCAGAGCTTTGCGGGAGAGTTCCGTCAGCACGATGATGTTATGATGGTGTTGATGATGCTACCAACGCAGGGCTTTGCCTAAGCACCGCTACAATATTACAGAGGTGGAATATGGTGGAGGAGGGCACCGCACACGACTAAGAGATCAATGATCAATTGCTGTTTCTATGGGGTGCCCCTTGCCTCAGAATATAAAGGAGGAGAGGAGGGGAGGGGCCGGCCCTCTCTATGGCGCGCCCTGGGGAGTCCTACTCCCACCGGGAGTAGGATTCCCCTCTTCCATGTAGTAGGTGTAGGAGTCAAGGAAAGGGAAAAGAGAAGAGAAGCAAGGAGGGGGTGCAGCCTCCCCTCTCTCTTTCCCCTTAAGCCCAATAAGGCCCATATACTCCCCGGCGAATTCCCGTAACTCTCTGGTGCTCCAATAAATACCCGAATCACTCAGAACCTTTCCATTGTCCGAATATAGTCGTCCAATATATCAATCTTGACGTCTCAACCATTTCGAGACTCCTCGTCATGTCCCTGAAATCATCCGGGACTCTGAACTACCTTCGGTACATCAAAACACATACCTCATAATATAAATCGTCACTGAACTTTAAGCGTGCGGACCCTACGGGTTCGAGAACTATGTAGACATGACCGAGACTAACTCATTAGTCACATTGCTTTCAAGGCTTATAGTGATGTGCATTATCGAGAGGGCCTAGAGATACCTCTCCGACAATCGGAGTGACAAATCCTAATCTTGAAATACGCCAACTCAACAAGTACCTTTGGAGATACCTGTAGAGCACCTTTATAATCACCTAGTTACGTTGTGACGTTTGGTAGCACACAAAGTGTTCCTCCGGTAAACGGGAGTTGCATAATCTCATAGTCATAGGGACATGTATAAGTCATGAAGAAAGCAATAGCAACATACTAAATGATTAAGTGCTAAGCTAACGAAATGGGTCAAGTCAATCACATCATTCTCTAATGATGTGATCCCGTTAATCAAATGACAACTCATCTCTATGGCTAGGAAACTTAACCATCTTTGATTCAATGAGCTAGTCAGGTAGAGGCATACTAGTGACATTATGTTTGTCTATGTATTCACAAATGTACTAAGTTTCCGGTTAATACAATTCTAGCATGAATAATAAACATTTATCATGAAATAAGGAAATAAATAATAACTTTATTATTGCCTCTAGGGCATATTTCCTTCAGTCTCCCACTTGCACTAGAGTCAATAATATAGTTCACATCACCATGTGTTTTAACACTAATACTCACATTTGTATGTGATTAACACCCATAGTTCACATCGTCATGTGATCAACACCCGAAGGGTTTACTAGAGTCAATAATCTAGTTCAAATCGCTATGTAATTAACACCCAAAGAGTACTAAGGTATGATCATGTTTTGCTTGTGAGAGAAGTTTAGTCAACGGGTCTGTCACATTCAGAGCCGTATGTATTTTGCAAATATTTTATGTCTACAATGCTCTGCACGGAGCTAGGCTAGCTAATTGCTCCCACTTTCAATATGTATCCAGATTGAGACTTTAGAGTCATCTGGATTGGTGTAAAAGCTTGCACCGATGTAACTCTTTACGGCGAACTCTTTTATCACCTCCATAATCGAGAAACATTTCCTTAGTCCTCACTCAAGATATTCTTTACCGCTGTCCAGTGATCTACTCCTAGATCAAAATTGTAATCCCTTGCCAAATTCAGAGCAAGGTATACAATAGGTCTGGTACACAACATAGCATACTTTGTAGAACCTATGATTGAGGCATAGGGAATGACTTTTCATTCTCTTTCTTTTCTGCCATGGTCGGGTTTTGAGTCTTACTCAACTTCACACCTTGCAACACATGCAAGAACTCCTTCTTTGACTGTTCTATTTTGAACTACTTCAAAATCTTATCAAGGTATGTACTCATTGAAAAATCTTATCAAGCGTCTTGATCTATCTCTATAGATCTTGATGCTCAATGTGTAAGCAGCTTCACCGAGGTCTTTCTTTGAAAAACTCCTTTCAAACACTCCTTTATGCTTTCCAGAAAATTCTACATCATTTCCGATCAACAATATGTCATTCACATATACTTATCAGAAAGGCTGTAGTGCTCCCACTCACTTTCTTGTAAATATAGGCCTTTCCAAAAGTCAGTATAGAACCATATGCTTTGATCAACTCATCAAAGCGTATATTCCAACTCCGAGATGCTTGCACCAGTCCATTGATGGATTGCTAGAGATTGCACACTTTGTTAGCACCTTTAGGATTGACAAAACCTTCTGGTTGCATCATATACAACTCTTCTTTAATAAATTTATTAAGGAATGCAGTTTTGACATCCATTTGCCAGATTTCATAAAATGTGGCAATTGCTAGCATGATTCGGACAAACTTAACCATCGATATGAGTGAGAAAATCTCATCGTATTCAACACCTTGAACTTGTCAAAAAACTTTTTGCAACAAGTCGAGCTTTGTAGATAGTAACACTACTATCAGCGTCCGTCTTCCTCTTGAAGAACCATTTATTTTCTATGGCTTGCCGATCATCGAGCAAGTCAACCAAAGTCCACACTTTGTTCTCATACATGGATCCCATCTCAGATTTCATGGCCTTCAAGCCATTTCACGGAATCTGGGCTCATCATTGCTTCCTCATAGTTCGTAGGTTCGTCATGGTCAAGTAACATGACCTCCAGAACATGATTACCATACCACACTGGTGCGGACTGTACTCTGGAAGACCTACGAGGTTCTGAAGTAACTTGATCTGAAGTTTCATGATCATCATCATTAGCTTCCTCACTAATTGGTGTAGGAATCACTAGAACTGATTTCTGTGATGAACTACTTTCCAATTCAGGAGAAGGTACAATTACCTTATCAAGCTCTACTTTCCTCCCACTCACTTCTTTTGAGAGAAACTCCTTCTCTAGAAAGGATCCATCTTAGCAACAAATATCTTGCCTTCGGATCTGTGATAGAAGGTGTACCCAACAGTTTCCTTTTGGCCATTCTATGAAGACGACTTCTCCGATTTGGGTTCGAGCTTATTAGGTTGAAATTTTTTCGCATAAGCATTACAGCCCCAAATTTTGAAGAAACGACAACTTTGGTTTCTTGCCAAACCACAGTTCATAAGGTGTCGTCTCAACGGATTTTGCTGGTGCCCTATTTAAAGTGAATGCAGCTGTCTCTAATGCATAACCCCAAAACGATAGTGGTAAATCGGTAAGATACATCATAGATCGCACCATATTCAATAAAGTGCAGTTACGACGTTCGGACACACCATAACGCTGTGGTGTTCCAGGTGGCGTGAGCTGTGAAACTATTCCACATTGTTTTATATGAAGGCCAAACTTGTAACTCAAATATTCTCCTCTACGATCAGATTGTAGAAACTTTATTTTCTTGTTACGATGATTCTCCACTTCACTCTGAAATTCTTTGAACTTTTCAAATGTTTCAGACTTGTGCTTCATTAAGTAGATATACCCATATCTGCTTAAATCATCTGTGAAGGTCAGAAAATAACGATACCCGCCACGGGCATCATCACTCATTGGACCGCATACATCGGTATGTATAATTTTCAACAAGTCAGTAGCTCGTTCCATTGTTCCGGAGAACGGAGTTTTAGTCATCTTGCCCAAAAGGCACGGTTCGCAAACATCAAATGATTCATAATCATGTGATTCCAAAAGTCCATCTTTATGGAGTTTCTTCATGCATTTTACACCGATATGACCCAAACGGTAGTGCCACAAATAAGTTGCACTATCATTATCAACTTTGCATATTTTGGCATCAGTATTATGAATATCTGTATTACCACGATCGAGATTCAATAAACCATCAACATTGGGTATATGACCATAGAAGGTTTTATTCATGTAAACAGAATAACAATTTATTCTCCGTCTTAGATAAATAATCGTATCGCAACAAACATGATCTAATCATATTTATGCTCAACGCAAACACCAAATAACATTTATTTAGGTTCTACACTAATCTCGAAAGTATAGGGAGTGTACGATGATGATCATATCAATCTTGGAACCACTTCCAACACACATCGTCACTTCACCCTCAACTAGTTTCTGTTTATTCTGTAACTCCTGTTTCGAGCTACTAATCTTAGCAACCGAACAAGTATCAAATACTCAGGGGCTACTATAAACACTAGTAAGGTACACATCAATAACCTGTATATCAAATATACCCTTGTTCACTTTGCCATCCTTCTTATCCACCAAATATTCAGGGCATTTCCGCTTCCAGTGACCATTTCCATTGCAGTAGAAGCACTCAGTTTCAGGTTTTGGTCCAGCTTTGGGCTTCTTCGCGGGAGTGACAACTTGCTTGCCATTCTACTTGAAGTTCCCTTTCTTTTCCTTTGCCATTTTCTTGAAACTAGTGGTCTTGTCAATCATGAACACTTGATGCTCTTCAATTTCAGCATCACAAAGAGCTCGGGAATCGTTTTCTTCATCCCTTGCATACTATAGTTTATCACGAAGTTCTAGTAACTTAGTGATGGTGACTAGAGAACTCTATCAATCACTATCTTATCTGGAAGATTAACTCCCACTTGATTCAAGCGATTGTAGTACCCAATCTGAGCACATGCTCACTGCTTGAGCTATTCTCCTCCATCTTTTAGCTATAGAACTTGTTGGAGACTTCACATCTCTCAACTCGGGTATTTGCTTGAAATATTAACTTCAACTCCTGGAACATCTCATATGGTCCATGACGTTCAAAATGTCTTCGAAGTCCCGATTCTAAGCTGTTAAGCATGGTGCACTAAACTATCAAGTAGTCATCATATTGAGCTAGCCAAACGTTCATAACGTCTGCATCTGCTCCTGCAATAGGTATGTCACTTAGCGGTGTATCAAGGACATAATACTTCTATGCAACAATGAGGATAAACCTTAGATCACGGATCCAATCCGCATCATTGCTACTATCATCTTTCAACTTAGTTTTCTCTAGGAACACATACAAAATATAGGGAAGCAATAATGCGAGCTATTGATCTACAACATTATTTGCAAAATACTACCAGGACTAAGTTCATGATAAATTAAATTTCAATTAATCATATTACTTAAGAACTCCCACTTAGATAGACATCCCTCTAATCATCTAAGTGATCACGTGATCCAAATCAACTAAACCATGTCCGATGATCACATGAGATGGAGTAGTTTTCAATGGTGAACATCACTATGTTGATCATATCTACTATATGATTCATGCTCGACCTTTCTGTCTCCAGTGTTCCGAGGCCATATGTGCATATGCTAGGCTCGTCAAGTTTAACCTGAGTATTCTATGTGTGCAAAACTAGCTTGCACCCGTTGTAGATGGACATAGAGCTTATCACACCCGATCATCACGTGGTGTCTGGGCACGATGAACTTTGGCAACGGTGCATACTCAGGGAGAACACTTTTATCTTGAAATTTAGTGAGAGATCATCTTATAATGCTATCGTCAATCAAAGCAAGGTAAGATGCATAAAGGATAAACATCACATGCAATCAATATAAGTGATATGATATGGCCATCATCATCTTGTGCTTGTGATCTCCATCTCTGAAGCACCGTCATGATCACCATCGTCACCGGCGCGACACCTTGATCTCCATCGTAGCATCGTTGTCGTTTCGCCAACTATTGCTTCTACGACTATCGCTACCGCTTAGTGATAAAGTAAAGCAATTACAGGGCGATTGCATTGCATACAATAAAGCGACAACCATATGGCTCCTGCCAGTTGCCGATAACTTGGTTACAAAACATGATCATCTCATACAATAAAATATAGCATCACGTCTTGACCATATCACATCACAAAATGCCCTGCAAAAACATGTTAGACGTCCTCTACTTTGCTATTGCAAGTTTTACGTGGCTGCTACGGGCTGAGCAAGAACCATTCTTACCTACGCATCAAAACCACAACGATAGTTTGTCAAGTTAGTGTTGTTTTAACCTTCTCAAGGACCGGGCGTAGCCACACTCAGTTCAACTAAAGTTGGAGAAACTGACACCCGCCAGCCACCTACGTGCAAAGCACGTCGGTAGAACCAATCTCGCGTAAGCGTACGCGTAATGTTGGTCTGAGCCGCTTCATCCAACAATACCGCCGAACCAAAGTATGACATGCTGGTAAGCAGTATGACTTGTATCGTCCACAACTCACTT
This sequence comes from Triticum aestivum, assembly GCF_018294505.1. NCBI lineage: Eukaryota > Viridiplantae > Streptophyta > Magnoliopsida > Poales > Poaceae > Triticum > Triticum aestivum. Next base: position 30,058,497 of record NC_057801.1, on the reverse strand, counting down.
GTGTTCTACTCGTGCATATAACATCTACACATAAAACCTGGCTCGGATGCCACTGTCGGGGAACGTAGTAATTTCAAAAATTCCCTACGCACACGCCAGATCATGGTGATGCATAGCAATGAGAGGGGAGAGTGTTGTCCACGTACCCTCATAAACCGAAAGCGGAAGCATTAGCACAACGCGGTTGATGTAGTCGTACGTCTTCACGATCCGACCGATCCAAGTACCGAACGTACGGCACCTCCGAGTTCAGAACACGTTCATCTCGATGACGTCCCACGAACTCCGATCCAGCAGAGTGTTGCGGGAGAGCTCCATCAGCACGACGGTGTGATGACGGTGTTGATGATGCTACCGACGCAGGGCTTCGCCTAAGCACCGCTACAATATTACCAAGGTGGAATATGGTGGAGGGGGGCACCACACACGGCTAAGAGATCAATGATCAATTGTTCTGTCCATGGGGTGCCCCTTGCCTCAGTATATAAAGGAGGAGAGGAGGGGAGGGGCCGGCCCTCTCTATGGCACGCCCTGGGGAGTCCTACTCCCACCGGGAGTAGGATTCCCCCTTCCATGTAGTAGGAGTAGGAGTCAAGGAAAGGGAAAGAGAAGAGAAGGGGGGAGGGGGCGCAGGCGCAGCCCCTCCCCCTAGTCCAATTCGGACTAGGCCTTGGGGGGGGGGTGCAGCCTCCCCTCTCTCTTTCCCCTAAAGCCCAATAAGGCCCATATACTCCCCGACGAATTCCCGTAACTCTCCGGTGCTCCAATAAATACCCGAATCACTCGGAACCTTTCCGATGTCTGAATATAGTCGTCCAATATATCGATCTTTACGTCTCGACCATTTCGAGACTCCTCGTCATGTCCCTGATCTCATCCGGGACTCCGAACTACCTTCGATACATCAAAACACATAACTCCTAATATAAATCGTCGCCAAACTTTAAGCGTGCAGACCCTACGGGTTCGAGAACTATGTAGACATGATCGAGACACGCCTCCGGTCAATAACCAATAGCAGAACCTGGATGCTCATATTGGTTCCCACATATTCTACAAAGATCTTTATCGGTCAAACCGCATAACAACAACGTTGTTCCCTTTGTCATCGGTATGTTACTTGCTTGAGATTCGATCGTCGGTATCTCAATACCTAGTTCAATCTCGTTACCGGCAAGTCTCTTTACTCGTTATGTAATGCATCATCCTGCAACTAACTCATTAGTCACATTGCTTGCAAGGCTTATAGTGATGTGCATTACCGAGAGGGCCCAGAGATACCTCTCTGACAATCGGAGTGACAAATCCTAATCTTGAAATACGCCAACTCAACAAGTACCTTCGGAGACACCTGTAGAGCACCTTTATAATCACCCAGTTACGTTGTGACGTTTGGTAGCACACAAAGTGTTCCTCCGGTAAACGGGAGTTGCATAATCTCATAGTCATAGGAACATGTATAAGTCATGAAGAAAGCAATAGCAACATACTAAATGATCAAGTGCTAAGCTAACGGAATGGGTATCAGTGTCAAAACCGGCGGATCTCAGGTAGGGGGTCCCGAACTGTGCGTCTAAGGCTAATGGTAACAGGAGGCTGGGGACACGATGTTTACCCAGGTTTGGGCCCTCTCGATGGAGGTAATACCCTACTTCCTGCTTGATTGATATTGATGATATCAGTATTACAAGAGTTGATCTACCACGAGATCGTAGAGGCTAAACCCTAGAATCCAGCCTATGATTATGATTGTTCTCATCCTACGGACAAAACCCTCCAGTTTATATAGACACCAGAGTGGGCTAGGGTTACACAGAGTCGGTTACAGCGGAGGAGATCTAATATCCGCATCGCCAAGCTTTCCTTCCACGCAAAGGAGAGTCCCATCCGGACACGGGACGGAGTCTTCAATCTTGTATCTTCATAGCCCAACATTCCGACCAAAGTATATAGTCCGGCCGTCCGGATACCCCCTAATCCAGGACTCCCTCAGTAGCCCCTGAACCAGGCTTCAATGACGATGAGTCCGGCGTGCAGATTTTCTTCGGCATTGCAAGGCGGGTTCCATCCCCAAATCCAGAGTACCTATCGTAGCAAACAGTGTTCGACTTCTCACTAATGTTGTACTCCTCGGCTTCTATGCTTCAATAATGGCTATCTCCATGTGTCGAGTGAATACGAGGAGCCGGGGCATTTTTACATTTGCCTCCCTGACCCTGTAAGCAAACCGTCTATTTGAAGAGACGGGGATCCTCAGATCCAAATCTCACCTTCTTCCCCCAAGCAAGCGTTCAACAAAGTGCATCCGGAAAAAACCATCCCATCATGGCCGGTCGCCGCAGCTCCTCTTCTCGCTCCCTCAGCTCTGAGCCAGGTGATTGGGAAAAGTGTTCTATCCCCCACAGCTATTTAGTAGAGTTGCAGACCCAAGGGTTTCTTCCACCTGCATACATGGTCCCCGTCCGAGCCGGACTAGCCACCTATAATGGCAGGGAGCAAGCGGAGAGCTCTCCTAGCCCATCTCAGGGGGAGCGGGTATGCCTTGTCCCATATTTGCTGAGAGGACTCGGGTTTCCTATCCACCCGTTCCTCCGCGGGCTCCTAGAGTTCTATGGCCTCCAGCTGCATAACTTCACCCCCGCCTCCGTACTGCACCTCGCAGGTTACGTTGCCCTCTGCGAGCTATTTCTAGGCTGCGAGGCTCATTTTGAGTTATGGAAAAGGCTATTCTGCCTCGTCCCGCGTAATCAGGAGGGATCTATATATCAAGTGGGCGGAGCCGAAATATGGCGCATCGCCCAGACCGAATACTTGTCTGGCACTCCAAAGAAGGCATCTGAAGACTGGCCTTCGAAGTGGTTTTATGTAGACGACGTTCCCCTTCTGGACCCAATCCGGACGGGCCTTCCTGAGTTCAACAACGCTCTGCTGAAGAAACGCCAAAGCTGGCGCCCTCGGAGCCCCCAGGAGGAAGATGACAGAGAAGTCCACTTCCTGATGGGCAGGATAAGAACACTGGCCCAATCAGGACTGCCAATAATCGAAGTTATGTCAATATGCATAATGCGGGGAGTGCAGCCACTTCAATATCGGGGGAAGCCTGTGGCACTTCAACGGGGAAGACGATGCCACCCGCTGTGGTCGTAAAGGTCCGGACTCCGCCACCGCTCTGGCGAGAATATTGTCTGATTTATATAAAGGAGGAGAAGAGGAGTTCCTCTGCATTAAGCAGCGGGATGGATTTTCCATGTACAACCCCCCAAGCTGGGTAAGTCGTTACCCTTTACTCAACTCCATCTATTCTTGCATCCTTTGTCACAATCATTTACCTTGCTATTTCAAAGCAGGAACTGAGGAAGGCCGTGAAAGAGTTCAACAACCCATCTCTGCAGCCAAAGGATCCTGGCCGGGCTCTCGACTTCAGACTTGAAGAAGATCTGGATATATCTGTGGAGCTTGTCGATGGGACATTTTACCAGGCAAGTTGTGACGACACCTTAGTGGCCATCATCGCCAATTATCCCGGACTGCTCCCTGTATCGCATGTAAGCAAAGCTGAAGTCCTAACCTCCTAAAAAGGATTCCTTCATTATATCATACCTTATGCACATATATCGTGCTTTTATAGAGACGGCCATCGGGATGCAGCGCCGAGCCCCTGGGGGCTCATCAGCAAAGGGCATCCAGGCCAGGCAGGCTTAAGAGGAAGGCGGTTAGGATTGCAATGCCGTCGCAAGGTATAATGTAAACCTGCTTTGTGATTATCATCTTTGAAATCTAACAGCATCAATCATGTCCTGGCAGAAAGAGTAGTCGCCGGACTATATCCGGAGACCCTGCCGGCCATGCCTCCACCAGCCGGATTCCAGAACCGGCCTCACGAGTGGAGGCTAATGTGGGGATGACACCGAATAGTTCTTCGACAGAGGATGCGGATAGGCTCTCCACCACAAATTCCGAAGTAGAGAGCGCCATGAATCACCGGTGCCGACGGGCCGTACTCTGCGATGGTATATTTTTTAAAGAGGCGTTCAATGCCTTCAAATTGGGAGATGCATACATCCAAGCTTCTCAAGATGGACTTGTCCGAGCGACGGACCAGTATGCAAAGGATATACGGGTAAGAAAATTTGATAAGGATGTATATCAGTAGCCCCTGAGACTTGAAACAGTTGGAACAACTGATTTAAGGATCATTGTATGCACAGGTTCTTATAGAGAAGAATACCCATTTATCTCTAGAGCTAGAGGAATGCAAGACCCAGCTGAGGGCCGCAGTTGCCAAACTAGAGGAATCCCAGAAGGCCTCATCTGCTAATACTTGTCTTGATAGAGAAATTTTAAGGATGTACACCAGTTCATATTCGGCATGTTTCATAAGTCTAACAGAAGATTCTGCAGACAATCCCGGAGAGAATCTGGAGGTCGTAAAAGATAGTGAGTCGCATGTTCGAAGGCAGCTAAAGGCTGGCGAGTGCGTGAAAAACAGTCTCCAAGATGCCAATATCCGGCTTAGCGTCGAATTACCAGATTTTCGAGCTCAGCTTGCGGACTTCGTGAAGGAGAACAGGAGGCTTCGACGCGGCATTTATGGTAAGTGCTTAAATGAACTGCAGTACAGTTCAGCGGGGAAGCGCATTAACAGAGTTATGTCTGTAGGTATGCTGACAGGCCGTCCTGAAGAAGAGATGGTCGGATCCGCAGGTGATTTGCTGCAAGATCTCTCACAACTGCACGAACGAGCTCGGCAGGTGATACAGGGTATTGCCCAGGCCTTGTGGCCATCCGCTTCCCTGCCAGGAGGCATGGGGGAGCTTGTGGATATGCTCAAAGGAGCACGGCAGCGCTTCCGGTTATGGAAGGTATCAGCCTGCCGACAAGGTGCAAGGGAAGCCTGGGCCATGGTGAAGACACGATACGCCAAGGCTGACCCAAACCATATGGCCGAAGTCGGACCGGTGGGGCCAGATGGGAAAGAGATTCCCGTAAGTCTGGTGTATGACCAAGTAGCATTAGCTGCAAAGTATTCCCAATAGGATTACAGCCTGTTGGATGGATAGAAGAAGAATTTAGCCAGGCCAAGTGACTATGTACTTCAATGGACGTATGTAGTCCCTAGCCAGATTGTAAATCATTTGTCATGGCGGACCCTTTCGCTTCAGCCTCCAGACCCGACAGTCCGAAGTGTATCCGAATACCCGCTCAGTTATGTAAAACATGGGTACATGTGGAAACCATGCATAGGGGTCATAAGTGCTTGAACAGACAAGTACCCAACTAGTTATGTTATATTACATGGATAGTACGAAACATCTTCCAGAGAGAATAGTTCCGTTAGGGGTTCCTTTCCCTGGGTACGCATGCATCGATGTGCATGTCTGAGCTGCGAACAGAGACGCAGGATACAAAACATCTGGGGATTTATGTTGTAATAAACAAAAAAACATCTTTTGTTCACTGACCGAATATTCCCTTAAGAACACTAGCTTTCGGCTTCACCCAGTCTGAGGTACACATCCGGCTGAACCGGCTGTAACAATCGCAGAGGTGCTCCCCTTATGCCCTAGCCGAATTAATGGGAACGTAGGGCATAAACACAAGAGCCAGGCAACCCAGCATGGCCAAAACTTAAGTCATATCGATACATATAATGGTGAAGAAAAGGCACATATGGAAAGGTGACGCATATGTGGTGGGCATGAAGCCATGAAAATAATTATATTAAGCTTCCGTATAGGAAGCCCCCAGGTATATTGAGCATGCATAGTGCAGCCGGAGCGATCGAAGCATTCGTAAAGCATTTGAAGCTTTCTGTGTAAGAAGAAAAGATGAAGAGAAAGAAAGAAAAGGAGGACATAATTGAAAAGGCGGAGGTAAGGAGACGAACACTGAGTTCAGCACTAGGCATAGAATCTTTGGAGTCTGGCCGCGTTCCATGGGTTTGACTCGAGTCTGTTATCTGATGCATTATGTAGACGGTACGCTCCTCCGGTGCTTTATCAACAATGAACGGACCCTCCCACTTGGGCTTGAGCTTGTCCTTCTTTTTCTCCGGTAGGCGTAGAACGAGTTCGCCGACGTTATAAGTTTTGGCCCGTACTTCTCTGCTTTGATACCTTCGAGTCTGTTGCTGATAGAATGCGGAACGGGCTTTTGCAACGCCACGCTCATCCTCCAGGGCATCTAAGTTGTCTTGCCGATCTAGCTCGGCTTCTTTCTCTTCATACATGCGCACGCGAGGTGAGTCATGAATTATATCGCAGGGTAGTACTGCCTCTGCACCATACACCATGAAAAATGGTGTGTATCCGGTGGTGCAATTTGTCGTGGTCCGCAGCCCCAAGAGTATGGAGTCGAGCTCCTCGACCCAGTGTGTATCTGATTCCTTCAAGGATCGCACTAGTATGGGTTTGATGCTGCTCATGATAAGACCATTTGCACGTTCAACTTGTCCATTTGTCTGGGGATGATAGACAGAGGCGTAATCGAGCTTAATGCCCATATTGCCGCACCAAGTTTTCACCTCATCGGCTGTAAAATTTGAGCTATTGTCAGTGATGATGCTATGGGGGACACCGTAACGGTACACAACCCCTGATATGAAGTCTATCACTGGTCCGGATTCGGCCGTTTTGACTGGTTTGGCTTCTATCCATTTGGTGAACTTGTCCACCATGACCAATAAGTATTTTTTCTTATGGATTCCCCCTTTAAGAGTTCCGACCATATCCAGCCCCCAGACCGCGAAGGGCCAAGTTATGGGTATTGTTTGGAGAGCAGTAGGGGGCATATGGCTCTGATTGGTGAAGAGTTGGCAACCGACGCAATGTTGTACAAGGTCCTGTGCATCTGCCCGGGCTGTCGGCCAGTAAAAACCTGTATGGAAGGCCTTGCTTACAATTGCCTGAGCTGTGGCGTGGTGCCCGCCGAGTCCGGCATGGATTTCAGCCAAGAGCTGGCGCCCTTCCTCTTAGGAGATGCATCTTTGGAGCACTCCGGTGGCGCTTTTCTTATAAAGCTCTCCCTCATGGACTTTGTAGGCCTTCGAGCGCTGCACAATGCAACGTGCCTCATTTTGGTCCTCCGGGAGCTCTTGCCTAGTTAGGTAGGCTAAGAAGGGCTCGGTCCATGGGGCAATAATAGCCATAATTTTGTGGGCCGAGGGTGTTATTTCGGTGGCAGAGCCTCCGATTACGTCAGATGGTTCAGAATCTGGGGTTATATTCGGATCCTAACTGGTGTTGCCGGTCTCCCCTTCCCATACCACAGATGTCTTGAATAGCCTTTCCAAGAAGATATTAGGTGGGACTGGGTCGCGTTTAGCGTCGATGCGGGCGAGGATATCCACCGCTTGATTGTTTTCTCGGACCACACGGTGGAATTCAAGCCCCTCGAACCGAGCTGACATTTTGAGGACGGCATTATGGTACGCCGCCATTTTCGGATCCTTGGCATCAAAGTCTCCATTTATTTGTGATATTGTGAGGTTTGAGTGCCCGCGCACTTCTAGGCGTTGGATGCCCATGGAGACTGCCATCCGAAGACCATGCAATAGGGCCTCATATTCGGCTGCATTGTTGGAGTCTGTGTATAATATTTGGAGTACGTATTGGACCGTGTCTCTGGTGGGGGATGTCAGGACAGCACCCGCTCCCAATCTGGCCATCATTTTAGAACCGTCGAAGTGCATGATCCAATTGGAGTATGCACCGTACTCTTTAGGGAGTTCGGCTTCTATCCATTCGGCGACAAAGTCAGCCAGTACTTGCGACTTAATGGCTCGCCGTGGTTTGTATGTTATGTCGAACGGAAGGAGCTCGATAGCCCATTTAGCAATCCGGCCCGTGGCATCGTGGTTATTTATTATGTCATTGAGGGGTACTTCGGAGGCCACCATAACCAAACACTCTTGAAAGTAGTGTCATAGCTTCCGGGATGCCATGAAGACCGCGTATGCTATATTTTGATAGTGTGGGTACCAATATTTGCTTGGAGTAAGGACAGTGGACACGTAATATACCGGCTTTTGGAGCGGGAACTTATGTCCGTCCGCTTCTCGTTCGACGACGAGCACTGCGCTTACAACCTGGTATGTTGCAGCTATGTATAATAGCATAGGTTCGCCAGTATTTGGCATGGTCAGGATTGGATTACTAGCTAAGAGGGCCTTTATTTCTTCTAGTCCGGCCGTGGCCGCATCCGTCCACTCGAAGTGTTCGATGCGTTGAAGAAGGCAATAAAAGGGCAGTGCCTTTTCTCCTAATCGGGAGATAAAGCGGCTTAATGAAGCCACGCATCTAGTTAATTTCTGGATCTGCTTGAGGTCTGTTGGTGTAGCCAACTGTGATAGAGCTTGGATTTTTGCCGGATTTGCTTCAATTCCTCTGTTGGAAACGATGAAGCCGAGCAACTTCCCGGAAGGTACGCCAAAAACACGTTTTTCCGGGTTGAGCTTGATGTCATATGCTCGGAGGTTGTCAAACGTGAGCCTCAAGTCATCTATTAAAGTTTTGACGTGTCTTGTTTTGATAACCACGTCGTCCACGTATGCCTCCACTGTTTCGCCGATTTGTTTTTCCAGGCATGTCTGAATCATGCGTTGATAGGTTGCGCTGGCATTTTTGAGCCCAAAAGGCATGGTATTGAAACAGAAGGGCCGTATGGTGTGATGAAGGCCGTTGCGGCCTGGTCGGACTCCGCCATCTTGATTTGATGGTATCCGGAGTATGCGTCAAGGAAACACAATGAGTCGTGTCATGTGGTAGCGTTGATGATTTGATCAATGCGGGGGAGGGGGAAGGGATCCTTAGGGCAAGCCTTATTGAGGTCCTTGAAATCGACGCATAGGCGCCAGGATTTGTCCTTCTTTGGTACCATCACCAGGTTTGCTAGCCAATCCGAATGTTTTATATCTCTAATGAATCTGGCCTCGAGTAACCTAGCTAGCTCTTATCCCATTGCTTGTCGTTTAGGCTCTAAGAAGCGCCTAAGAGTCTGTTTGACCGGCTTATATCCCTTTAGTATATTTAAGGTGTGTTCGGCCAGTCTGCGTGGGATGCCTGGCATGTCTGAAGGGTGCCAGGCAAAAATGTCCCAATTCTCACACAAGAAATCCCGCAGTGCAGCGTCTATTGTGGGGTTCAGCTGTGTCCCAATGGAAGCTGTTTTTGTGGGGTCCGTTGGGTCAACCTGGAATTTGACTATCTCATCCGCTGGTTTGAAAGAGGTGGACTTGGGTCGTTTATCAAGTATCACGTCGTCCCTGTCCACTGTGGAGCGCAGCGAGGTTAGTTCTTCGGCCGTGAGGGCTTCGGATAATGCCTCGAGGGCCAGCGCGGCGGTCTTATTTTCGGTGCGGAGTGCAACGTCCGGATCACTAGATAGAGTGATGATTCCATTGGGCCCGGGCATTTTGAGCTTCATGTACTCGTAATGGGGTATAGCTTGAAAGCTCAAGAATGCGTGCCGCCCTAAGAGGGCGTGGTATCCGCTGCCGAACGGGGCCACTTGGAATGTGATTTCTTCGGACCTGTAATTCTCTGGCGTGCCGAATACCACATCCACTGTGATTTTTCCCGCACATCGTGCCTCCCGACTAGGGATGATTCCCCTGAATGTCGTGCTCTTTGCTCAATGCGGCTCTTGTCGATTTCCATTTTGTTGAGGATTTCCTTGTAGATGAGGTTTAATCCGTTGTCGCCATCCATGAGCACTTTAGTGAGCCGGAAGCCGTCCACGATTGTACTAAGGACCAAAGCGGTTGGTGCCCGGACTATTCGGAATTGAGGTTCATCACTGGCATTGAAAGTTATAGCCGTGTCATTCCACGGATTTATTGTTGCCACGTGGCAAACTTCGGCGAGGCTACGGAGAGCTCGCTTGCGCCTATTATTTGAGGCGAAAGTCTCGAAGACTGTAAGTACCGCATTGTTATTCTGCAGTATGGTTGATGAGGAGATCCTCGCCGCTCTTTCTTACCTGCCAGAGTATCCAACATGCTCTAAGGCTATGAGTTGGTAAGGTATCACGTGTGCTGTGAATTTTGCATGGCCCATTGAGCCATTCCTCCAATACGGTTCCACGCCCTGCAGCAGGCCTTGGTTTTTTGGTAATTGAATCGGGTGACTTGCGAGAGTTTACCCTTTTAGTTCGGACGAAGAGTTTATTAAGAGCCAGATTATCCCAGAAGTTTGTTTGGGTTTTCCAAGTGCTCTCCATCGCGCAGTACTTCTGTACTATGGCCGCTAGGTCAGCGAAGCATACTATGTCACGGCGACCTATAGCATTGAGGATCCCCTTGTCCGTGCAATTTTTGCAAAAGAATGAGATTGTGTCTTCCTCACGACAGTCCTTGACCTTGTTTATCACAAGGAGGAATCTGGCCCAGTAGTGATGTACTATCTCTTGGGGCTCTTGTCTGATATGGGGAAGATTGATTAAATCTGGGCGGGTGGGTAGATTTAAGTCTGAATCCTGACCCGATCTAAGACCCAGGGGCAGAGAAGCTTCCGAGCTTGGCAGCTCGGGCTCTGGGATATTGCCCAATTTTTCTGGCCCGCCGCCCTATTCTAAGTTTGGGGTTTGGGTCATGTCCTCCCGCGAACGGGTATCCGGCTCGGAGAGCTCAAAAATCCTCAAAATAGAGGGATAATCCATGTGTTGCTCTTCCACTACCGCTATCTCATGGGTGACCGGTGGAGAGTTAATCTCCCTTTGGTCGGGTTTAAGCCCAATCCGATCATAGTCCATAGCGACTCCCAGAGCGGAGATGCGATCTAAGAGCTCATTAAGGGAGGAGAGCTCCATTGGATCCATCTGTTCGGCGAGTTCTGAATTGACATGGACGCTGTTTTTGATGACCCGAGAAGTCATCGTCGGTGTGACAGCCAATCGGGCGGTCATGATGAAGCCCCCTAGTTGGAGAGTTTGGCCTAGAGCCAGGGCTCCCCCAGAGGTGATGTTGTCCTTGACAACGAGACGAGCCATCAAGCCTTATCGCGACGACACAGTGGAACTCTCAATGAAAGCACCAATGTCGGTGTCAAAACCGGCGGATCTCGGGTATGGGGTCCCAAACTGTGCGTCTAAGGCTAATGGTAACAGGAGGCTGGGGACACGATGTTTACCCAGGTTCGGGCCCTCTCGATGGAGGTAATACCCTACTTCCTGCTTGATTGATCTTGATGATATGAGTATTACAAGAGTTGATCTACCACGAGATCGTAGAGGCTAAACCCTAGAAGCTAGCCTATGATTATGATTGTTCTCGTCCTACGGACTAAACCCTCCGGTTTATATAGACACTAGAGGGGGCTAGGGTTACACAGAGTCGGTTACAGAGGAGGAGATCTAATATCTGCATCGCCAAGCTTGCCTTCCACGCAAAGGAGAGTCCCATCCGGACACGGGACGAAGTCTTCAATCTTGTATCTTCATAGCCCAACAGTCCGGCCAAAGTATATAGTCCGGCCATCCGGATACCCCCTAATCAAGGACTCCCTCAATGGGTCAAGTCAATCACATCATGCTCTAATGATGTGATCCCGTTAATCAAAAGACAACTCATGTCTATGGCTAGGAAACTTAACCATCTTTGATTCAACGAGCTAGTCAAGTAGAGGCATACTAGTGACATGATGTTTGTCTATGTATTCACACATGTACTAAGTTTCCGGTTAATACAATTCTAGCATGAATAATAAACATTTATCATGAAATAAGGAAATAAATAATAACTTTATTATTGCCTCTAGGGCATATTTCCTTCAGCCAAGCCAGCCTACCAGCCCACGCGCGCGACGGAACATTGCCATAGGCTGGGGCCTGCCACTACCGCGCCTCGGCCCACGCACGGATCCGTTGTGGCCGAGGCAGACGGTTGGTATTCTGGGCGCGGTTAAAGCACGTCGTTATGGCACAATAATTGCAGGGTCATGGGGACGTGGGCACAGTTAATCCCACGACCCCCACCCCCGCCCCCTCGACTTCGTCGCCTGGGGCTATAAGTAGGAGGAGGCGGGGAGCGGCAGACGCACGCGCTCCCTCCTCCTCCTTCGCCATCTTTTCCCTTCCTCTCTTTGCTGCCGCCGCCATTTGCCGTCGCCATTTCTGGTTAGCCCGCAGCACTACAGCTCCACCCAGATTTGCGCACTCGCCGTCGCACCTCGCCTCTGCCAAGCTCCAAGCACTCATGGCGCACAAAGGAGCGTGGGACGGGTCCAACGTCCATGAGGACCACATTGCCTTCCTCTACCACACGCGGCGGCTGCCCGGTGAGGATTACGTGAAGGTACGCTTGGCACCCGAGAGGGAGATCTCGTCGGCGCCGGAGGAGGGTGAGCGCGTTATCTTCCGGTCACACTGCCTGCGCGGCTTCGGCCTGCCGGCGAGTGGCTTCCTCCGCTCTTTCCTTTAGTTCTATGGCCTCCAGCCGCACCTCCTCACACCAAACACGATGGTGCTGCTGTCCGCCTTCGTCACCTTCTGCGAAGGCTACCTTGGCATCCTCCCCACCCTCGAGCTATGGGGCGAGTTCTTCTACATGAAGCTCGGCACCTTCACCAAGGGGGTAGCGGTGCAGTGCGACGCCTTCGTCGCGGTGCGGAGGTCGGCCGCTGACAACCCCTTCCCGGCCATTAGCTTGACACAGTCGGTCAAGCTGTGGCAACAGTCGTACTTCTACATTAAGAACATCCACCCCGGAGCCGACTTCGTCAGCCTGCCGGCTGAGCCCCACTCCAACTGGAAGTACAAGCTGAAGACACTGTCGACCATCCCCGCCGCCGCCATCGAACGACTCAAGGTGATGACGAGGATGGAGGGCCTCACGGGGCCGGATTTGCTGACCGCCTTCATGGCGCGCCGGGTGCTCCCCCTTCAAGGCCGGCCTCATATGATCTGCCAGAGGAGCGGGCTCCGGGACCCGTGCCGGATGAGCACCAAGGAGATGCCACACGCGGAGGTGGCTCATTTGGTGAACCATATCTCGAACTGCAAGCTCCCGGCAGAGGAGTGGCAGTTCGGCAAAGAGCCGTATTCGCGCGCGCATCCGCCGCCTACGGTAAGTCTTCACTCCTTCTTTTTAGTTGTAGGGTTCTCATTGGCCGTCTGACCAGTCGGCCCTGAAGTAGAACTCCGTCATCCAGTCGGTAGTCGGCGCCGCGGGGCAGACCCACGAATATCTCCCCGACCGAGCGGAGAGTGACGAGGACAACCCCGACTTGGGGGTTGCCGCCCTGGAAGAAGACGACGCCACGGGCGGTGGTGGTGGAGTAGGCAGCTCCGGAGGTGGAAGTGGCCTCGAGGACTGGCCGGATGATGACGAGGAGGCCGTGCTGCGCCGTCAGTCGGCCACCGACCGGGTGGGCGCAAGCTCGTCAGCCGCGCCGGCTGCCCCAGGTGGCGCACAAAAGCGTCGGACTGCGCCATCAAAGTACGACAGCCGGTCGAAGAAGCCCAGGGGCTCAGCAGCGGAGACCAAGTGGGAGGATGCCGCTGCGAAGGCGAACCGTTTCAAGAAGGCAGTGAAGCAGCCCGTGACGGTGTCTGTGTAAGTGCTTGATTTCTCTTACGCTCTCCTTTCCTTTTTTGCTCCTAACTTCATTCTGAGCTCTTTTTCATTTGCTTGATTCAAGGCCCCGCTCTCTCTTGAGAGGTCAGGCGCCGCCTTCGTGGTTGGGACGGCGGAGGGCTTCGCCAACACCCGCCGAGTGGACCCACGCACCGAGCTTCAGGCGATGACGGAGAGGAATGCGCAGGAGGCGCGCGAGGAGCGGGAGGAGGCGGCGGTAGCCAAGGTGGCGCGGGAGGAGGCGAACGAGGCCGCCAAGGCGCAAGCCGACACCGCGGCCAAGGCCGAGGCTGACGCTGCGGCCAAGGCGCAGGCGGAAGAGGCCTTACGCAGCCAAACCCCCTAGCTCGTCATCCCCCTCCGCACCGTGCCCCCGCACCTGAAGTCTCGGTGCCGCCCGAAGGAGCCGGCGGTGACTAGCCGGCCATGAAGAGAGAGGGGGCGATGACATCGTCCTGGAGGCGGAGATGCCGCCGCCGGATCGCCCGTCGAAGGTCAAGGTGGCCAGCCTGACGCACCACCGGTGCCGCCGGCTGGCGGTGAACTGGCGGTGGGAGCCGACCCCGCGGTTCGCTCTCTGGCGTGTCGGCGCGCGGCGAAGGCGGCCTCGGCGGTCGCAGGCGGCTGGGGGCACAAGCTTGTGGGCCTTGGAGGTGGAGGCCTGTAGCATCGGCTCGCCGGAGTGGACGCCTAGAGGTGGGACGACCGTGCTGAACACGGCGGCATAGGACATCCGGGCTCGGCTCCAGGCTCAAGCCACCGCCCTCCACCACTACAACCAGGAGTTCTTGGCGTCGCGAACGTCCATCCAGGTATGTCTCTTTGTCTTTGATTCTTGTATTCTTCTGTGGGGGCGCGTCAGCGCACCCACTGGGTGGAGTCCCCGAGTTCCGGGCCAGCTGCTGAGTAGGCGGCCTGGAACTTCTAAGTAGGTTCGGGTGCTGACTTGCTTTCTTTCCTGTTTGCCTTTGTTGCAGGATTACCACAATCTCCGGGTGGTCGCCTTCAACTCCCAGGTCCAGGAGCTAGCTTAGAAGACGACTGATTTGTATGAGAGCCGGAGTAAGCACTCTGACTTCTCTCTCATGCGGGGGCGTGTCAGCGCACCCGCTAGGTGTAGTCCCCGAGATTCAGGTCGACTGCTGAGCAGTCGGGACGGATCTCTTCTGGCGACTTCTCGATTTCATTCTTGCTTATTAATCATTCTTATTTGCTATCTTTGCAGAGGCCAACACCGGCCTGCAGCAACAATTGGGTGAGGCCCAAACCGCGCTGCGTGCCAAGGAGGAGGAGTGCAGCAAGGTGGCCTAAGAGCGCGACCACCTGGCCAAGAAGCTAGCCGACCAGGAGGAGCTTCACAAGGCAGCCCTTCAGAAGGCAAAGGACAGCGAGGCCGCTCTCCAAGCCAAGTTCAAGACTCAGTGCTCGAACTGGGCCGACGCGGAGAGGGCACTGAACGATGGCTACTGCCGGATTGAGGACATGGTCGACTGTGAGTTGCTTTCTTATTTCCTTCGACCGCCAACTATTATATGTGCCGGCTTCTGACTTCGTGTTTTCCTTTTTTCATCTTGTGCAGAGTACTTCCCTGGCTATGCTGTCGTCGCCAGCCAGGCCATCGAAGCTCATCGTGAAGTGCGAAGGCGGGCTGGTGTGGAGATCACATTGAACGCCCGTCGGTCGCTCGATGAGAAGCTCCTCGCCATCCAGGCCCATCTCCAGCCGGCTCATCGGATGCTCCGCCGGCTGCAGCGTGTCGGGGTCGAAGTGATCTCCGCCCTCTGGCCAGGCATCCAAGCTCCGCGCACCCCCATCCGGACAGCCGACTGGCTGGACGTGGCAGTCGGCCGCTTCGAGGCGTATAAAGGCTCCTCGGCCCGGGCAGGCGCAAGGCGGCCCTTGGAGTTCGTCAGGGCGTGGTACCCTGGGCTAGATCTAGCCCAGTTGGCCATATTTCGGCAGGAGGCCCACGAGGAGCTGGTGGCGGTGAGGCAGGCTCTTATTTCTCCGCCGCGGCAATCGCCGACTACACAAACATCAGCATCTTCATCCCTAAGCTGAACGAAGAGGGTGCCGAGCTGCCGCCGGACTTGTTCGGGCTGAACCTGGAAGATGGTGAGGACTCGGCGGAGGAGATCGCCTCGAGCGACAAGGGCGAAGACGAGGAGAGCGAGGATGGTGAAGTGATACGTCTCCGTCGTATCTATAATTTTTTATTGTTCCATGCCAATATTATACAACTTTAATATACTTTTGGCAACTTTTTATACTATTTTTGGGACTAACATATTGATCCAGTGCCCAGTGCCACTTCCTGTTTGTTGCATGTTTTTTGTTTCGCAGAAAATCCATATCAAACGGAGTCCAAACGGGATAAAAACGGAAGGAGATTTTTTTGGCATATATTTGAATTTTGAGAAGTGGAATCAACGCGAGACGATGCTCGAGGGGCCCACGAGGCAGGGGGCGCACCCCTGACCCTCGTGGACACCCCGTAAGGCGTTTGTTGCCCTTCTTTCGCCGCAAGAAAGCTAATACCCGAAAAAATCATGTTCAAAGTTTCAATCCAATCGGAGTTACGGATCTCCGGGAATATAAGAAACGGTGAAAGGGCAGAATAAAAAACACAGAAATAGAGAGAGACAGAGAGACAGATCCAATCTCGATGGGGCTCTCGCCCCTCCCATGCCATGGAAGCCATGGACCAGAGGGGAAACCCTTCTCCCATCTAGGGGGAAGGTCAAGGAAGAAGAAGAAGGAGGGGGGGCTCTCTCCCCCTCGCTTCCAGTCACTACAAAAAAAGACACATCCTGACATTTTGGGCCGAATGAATTTTTTTTCTGTCATACATATGACACTTCTATGATGATAATTGTGACAAAACCCGGTATCATCATAGATGTGGTGGGCTCCTACTTCTATGACAAAAAATCATGACAGAAAATGGGCTTTTCATCCTGGGCGGGCCGGAGACGCAGCTGCATGACATTCTTTGGGCCGTCAATGACGGAAAAAACTATGGTAGAAGCGAGGGCGAGGAAAATTTCGGGGAGTTCTCGGTTATGGTGGGTGGTCGGGGGCCGAGGGATGCGCATTTCTCTCGTACACGTACGCGCGCGTGTGTGAGGCGTTGGCTCTAACTGAACCCGAGCAAGGCGTTGGTCTCTAACTGAACCCGAGCGATTGCACTGCAGGCTACGCATTACTGAACCCGAGCGATCAATCGATGGCTGTTAACTGAACCCGATCGAGCGATTCCTTCTCTACTACTGCTAACTGAAGCCGATCTGCCTCTTTGGATGAACAGTGAGTGTTGCGGGGGGGGGGGGGGTTGATGAACAATGAGCGGTGGGGGTGGATGAACAGGACCGTGTGGCATTGCCTCGATCGAGCCGGTTGGGGCTGGATGAACAGGACCCCGTGGAGGGCTGGATGAACAGGACGACCCCGTGGAGGAGTGGATGAACAGTAGACGGTGGAGGGGTGGATGAACAGTAGCCCGTGGAGGGGTGGTTGAACAGGAGCCCGTGGAGGGGTGGTTGAACAGTAGCCGGTGGAGTAGCGCATGGTGGAGGCTAGATGAACAGGAGCCCGTGGAGGCTGGAGGAGGTCGGCGGTGGATGAATAGTAGGCCGTGGAGGCTGGAGGAGGTCGACGGTGGAGATGAACAGTATCCCGTGGAGTCCCATTTTGCGGTACGCCACACCCCTCCCGATGAACAAGACCCCCGTTTCAACCGTAGCGCTCCAACACAAGTCTGTTTCGTCCGTTTTGCGGTACGCCACACCTCTCCCAATCAACAGGACCCCCATTTCGACGGTAGGAGGTCTGTTTCCTCCGTTTTGCGATACGCCAGACCCCTCCCGATAAACAGGATCCCGTTTCGTACGTGGCCGGTCGAACTCAAGGCCGTTTCCTCCGTTCTGCGGTACGCCAGGCCTCGTTTCCATCGCATGTTCCGTCCAAGCCCTCCCGATGAACATGACGACGCATTCCGTTCCGACCCAGCCGGTTGGCTCCCCATGAACATGACGACGATGTTGTTTCTTCGTTCTGACCCAGCCATGTACACGAGCCCTGGCCGTATGTATGCGCGAGTAGGCGTTCAAGACCCCGCCCGTATGTACACATACGTGGTCGTATTTTCTTTCTTGCACACTGGCCGCTGTACGTACATGTACATGCTACATGCGCGCCTCTACTACGACACGTGCGCGCCTCTACATCCACCAGTATGTACATACACGTTCACGACCAGAATGACAATGCTACGTATGCTTCAACCAGGTGGGTCCCGACTGTCAGGCACTTCCTTGCGTACGAAGATGTAGCTGGTGGGTCCCAGCAGTCAGGAGGGCGAATCGTTTTTTTCGCGAAATACGGTGGCCCGTCCGGTGGGTCCCAACAGTCAGGGGAGAAACGTTTTTTCACGAAATACTGGTGGCCCGTCCGGTGGGTCCCTGTTGTCAGGTGGAGGAATAATTATTTTCCGCGTAATAAGGAGGCACTTCCTTGCGGCTGCCGTGGACCCAGCTGTCAGCCTCTCCACGTACAGTACTCTTCCGATGGAATTCGGTCGTTGACCACATTGACCACGCCACGCCGAGAGCACCACAGCGGTGGACGATAGCGAGGCCTAGGAAGGGGACGATGCGGAGCCGGGGAAGACGCGGTAGTGGATGCCCACGCAGAGAGGAGTACGAGGGTTCATTGGTTCGGCTGCGCTGCCGTCACCGCAGAATAACAGGGGGTGTGGGTGAGTGGAGTTGAGGGATGGCCTGGCCAGCGATGGGAGTAGTATGGGGGCGGTGAGGCCTCTACGGCAGCACAGCCGACCACGGGAGGCAGGAGCAGGCGGCACGACCGGCGCTGCTTTGGGCGGCTAGAGCAAGAAGACCAGATGTTGAAGAAGCACTACGGTCGTTGGATGGACATCATACAGTCAGTCGAGCTAGAATCGTGCATATTGACTAAGTTGACAAAGCCCTCCGTCCCCGTCAACTTAGTAGGCCCACTATACTGGGTCCCAGCTAGCAGGGGAGTAATCATTTTTTTTGTGCGTAATAAGGAGGCACTTCCTTGCGTGGGAAGATATAGCTGGTGAGTCCAAGCTGTCAGTGGCGGTAACGTTTTTTTCGCGAAATACAGAGGCCCTTTCGGTGGGTCCCAGATGTCAGGTGGAGGAATCATTATTTTGCGTGTAATAAGGAGGCATTTCCTTGCGTGCGGCCGTGGACCCAGCTGTTAGCCTCTCCACGTACAGTCCACTTCAGATGCATGTCGGTCGTTGACCACGTTGACCACGCCACGCCGAGAGCACCAGGGCGGTGGACGACGGCGAGGCCTAGGAAGGGAACGACACGAAGCCAGGGAAGACTCGGCAATTGTTTCCCACACGGAGGGGAGTACGACTGTACGAGGGTTTACTGGTTCGTCTGCCATCGCCGGAGAATAACAGCAGATGTGGGTGAGTAGAGGGATGGCTAGGCCAGCGATGGGAGTACGATGGGGCGGTGAGGCCTGCACGGCAGCACAGCCGGCTGCGGGGAGGAGGGAGCAGGCAGTCCCGCCGGCGCTTGTTTGAGCAGCTGGAGCAGGAAGAGCAGAGATTGAAGAAGCATGACGGCGTTGGATGGACATCCAACAGTCACTGCTTGTGCGTCAACCTTTTTTTAGGAAAGCCTCAAATCTGTGGAAAACAGCATACAGACCATCTGCCATTATTTAAAATAATTTACAACCCATTTGCTAATTCTTATGGGTTTTTTGGAGCCCATATTCTTTTTGTTAGCATTACAGCCCATATTGTGGCCACGGTTAAAAAATTATATGAAATTTTGCATATGTCGGTGCGGTCTGAACTATTTTTAATCCCAAAATTTCAAGTCACATTCAGACTAATTTTAAAAATAAATGTATATCAATATAAAATCCAATAAATTGTCCATGCATAAAAATCAATGCAATTTATAATCTCGAAATGAAAAAAAAGATATTTGAAGCTAATTGCCGGTTTGATGTGTTTTAAAAATGTACAACCCATTTCTCATTACTGATAGGCCATTTTCTCGGCCAGCCGAATGAAGCTTTCCTCGTCTTGAAAGAAGATTTGCAGCCCAACAGGCCTGATAAAGCGACTTACTTGACAAATCACAAAAAAACTGGGCTAGCCATTTTCAGAAAGAAAGAAAAACTATTGGGCTAGTCTGTGGTAAACATAAAAGAAAAGGCTGTCTAGACAGGCCAGAGTGTCCCGCACAGCCCAGTTAACACCCTGCTTCTGTCTCAAAAACAAATTAGATAAATGCCACTCTAATTATGGTGATTCATAAAAATGCCACTGCAATTTCCAAACTTTGAAAAATGCCACTGCAATTTTTGCAAACTTTGAAAAACGCCACTGCAGTTTGCAAACTTTGAAAAATGCACTCCAGACTTCAAAAAATGCCACTAGAAATGGCATGAAATGGCATTTTCAAAGTTTGGAAATTGCAGTGGCATTTCTCGCAAACACCAGATTTGGAGTGGCATTTATCAAATTAACCCAAAACAAAAATAACTGGGCGAGCTGCTGGGTCCCTGGTGTCAGCCGCTCGCTGTGCAATTCTCTCGTTTATTGACTACGTTGACAATGGCATGGGACACAGATGTCAGAAATCCACTAGGAGGAGCCATTTTTTATTGGCTTGAAATAAGGAGGCACTTGCTTGCGTACTGCCATGACCTTGGCGGGTCCCTGCTGTCATCCTCTCCACATACAATCATCTCTTGATTGTGTACGCGTCAACTTGGTAGGCCCACAAGTCAGCCTCTAAACACGTGGAGGACAAATACAACCCATTTAAAAAAATAACAGCCCATTCCATACGTTCAAACGGAAAGTTCAACATTCAGAGCAAAGTAACAGGTCTGATCCACATATAGAGTACTGAACTTCCACATTGACAACCATCATAGCCAAGTTAACTATCAACTCCCACTAATACTCTAGTAGCGTACAAGTACTAACTTACTCTTAGTTAACTAGAAGATGCCGGTCGCCATCTGTAGTACACGCTAAACGCCGGCACCGGCGTCCTGCGCATCGCCTCGGGCTTGCAAGAGGTGCGATAGGGCGCGTTGCTCGCGCGCGTTGGCCCTTTCCATGCCGGCGTGGTCCACCGAAGCTTCGGCTTCCAAGCGGGAAACCCACTTGACGAGCTGGTAGTAAAAATCGGCGTCGCGAACACGTGCGTGCCCGACAGCCTCCAGGACTATTTGCCGGTCGCCGGCCTCCACGTAGTCGGCCCAGTTGCGATCTCTCTGCTCGCGACTCAGAGCATCGGTGCACTGCTGCTCCATGTCCTGCTGGCGGCGCAAATCGGTGATACGCTGCTCCTCTGCCAGGCGGTCGTGCTCCAACAACTCCTGCTCCTCCGCCAGGCAGTCGCACTCCAACAACTCCTCGATCTCCGTGTTGCCATCTAAAGACAGATAGAATGCCTCCTCCCTCCGTCTGCCTTCTGGTGAAAAATCGAACACTAGTTCCGGCGGT
Source organism: Triticum aestivum (assembly GCF_018294505.1). Lineage (NCBI taxonomy): Eukaryota > Viridiplantae > Streptophyta > Magnoliopsida > Poales > Poaceae > Triticum > Triticum aestivum. Next base: position 30,037,393 of record NC_057801.1, on the reverse strand, counting down.
GACCGCCTCTGGCATTGCCTACCGCGGACGGGCAGGGGCACGGAGGACGTGGCGAGCGACGTCGGGCCGGTGGGGGCTTATGAGGATATGGAGAGTTGGGCCACGGTGCCACCGTAGAAGGCCAGGAAACAATACTTATAGGCGGAAGGTAGCGCGACGGTCATCGGTAATTAATGCATAATGGCTTAGCGCGCCAGCTTGCCGTGGAAAACTAGAGAAACTGAAATTATGACTGTGCCGTCCCGTCCCGTCTGGGGCACACGCCGGCATGGCGGTCAAACGAGTGCACTCGAATCATCTCCCTCCTTGTCAATAATGATTCCACGGATTTAAAAAGCCCACAACAATTAAAGCACATCTTTTTTCGCACCAGTTAGCTGCCTTAATTATGGCCGGCTGCATGCAGGCACTCAGAATCGCTCGCAGCCAGTACGCGGAGCAGCATGCAACGAGTCGTAGCCGAGGGCACGCATGCAGCCACTTAAATCGCTGGAATTAATTAGGCTTAAACTTTTGCATGCTGTTAATTATTGCCATACCTTGGTCTTGCTGCTTTGCTCATGGGACTAATAAACCCGGACGGAAGGAGTACCTTGGTTGGTGAGAGGTTTGAATTAAGCCCTGCAAACCGGAAAGGAGGTACTAGTACGTGCGTGATCCGCTATTTATTCGTGTAGGATCGAATAGGTCATTTCTTGAATTGAGCCCTGCAAACCGGAAAGGAGGTAGTACGTGCGTGATCCGCTATTTATCCGTGTAGGATCGAGTAGGTAGGATAGTGTAGCTTGTCAGTTTCTTCAGAGGTAGGCCTTTTTATTCAAAAAACTGACACTTCGGATCTTGCGTCGCAAATAAAATTGCCAGGAGTGCATTAGTAGGCTAGCTAGTGATCGATCAGTACCTTGTAAACACTAAGCAAACAGAAATAAGTAACTGTTAATGCACCTCAATGATTCACAGATCATATACAAATATGTAGCTCCATAAGCAAAGATCAACCACTTCGGATCTTGCGTCGCAACTAAAATTAACTAGTACGATTCCCATACATAAGATCAACATGTTAATGCATCTCAATGATTCATAGATCATATACAAATATGTAGCTCCAAAAGCAAAGATCTAGAAAAAACATATGTTCTTCCTACTAACATGGATGCTTCTCTTGGCCAACATTTAGTACAGACTGAAAGACAAATTTGTTTGTGAAGTCTGCAATTCCTCTTGCAAACATAAGTGGTTTCACCAATAGCTGGAACCATGAGAATGAACTACACATGATGGAGGAACATCCACTGCAATATGATTTGGTCTTCTCTCGATCACACTGAGGGAGTCCTGGATTAGGGGGTGTCCGGATGGCCGGACTATGACCTTTGGCCGGACTCCCGGACTATGAAGATACAAGATTGAAGACTCTGTCCCGTGTTCGGATGGGACTTTCCTTGGCGTGGAAGGCAAGCTTGGTGATACGATATGAAGATCTCCTCCCATTGTAACTGACTCTATGTAACCCTAGCCCTCTCCGGTGTCTATATAAACCGGAGAGTTTTAGTCCATAGGACGAACAACAATCATACCATAGGCTAGATTCTAGGGTTTAGCCACTCCGATCTCGTGGTAGATCTACTCTTGTACTACCCATATCATCAATATTAATCAAGCAGGAGTAGGGTTTTACCTCCATCGAGAGGGCCCGAACCTGGGTAAAAACATCGTGTCCCGTGTCTCCTGTTACCATCCGCCTAGAAGCACAGTTCGGGACCCCCTACCCGAGATCCGCCGGTTTTGACACAGACATTGGTGCTTTCATTGAGAGTTCCTCTGTGTCATCGCCTTTTAGGCCCAATGGCTTCTTCGCTCGTCAACCGTGACGCGGTCCGGGATGAGACTTTTCTCCCCGGACAGATCTTCGTATTCGGCGGCTTCGCACTACGGGCTGACTCGTTCGGCCATCTGGAGCAGATGGAGAGCTACGCCCCTGGCCATCAGGTCAGGTTTGGAAGCTTGAACTACACGGCCGACATCCGCGGGGACTTGATCTTCGACATATTTGAGCCACAACCGGGCACGCCGCACTGTCATGATGGGCAGGATTTAGCTCTGTCATCGGACAACGCCCAGAGCGCCGCTCAGGTGTCCGCTCCGACCATTAGCTCGGAGCCCACTACGCCAGTCGGGGACGGATGGTTAGACGCCACCCCGGAAACTGCAATCTCTACGGCGATAGAGCCGGATACCGGCCTAGTCCTCGCAAGGCCCGTGACTCCGAGGTGCCGGACTCTGTTCCGGACTTCGTAAATCCCGCACCTCTCCCGGCTAAGCCCGATTGGGCTCCGGTCATGGAGTTCACCGCCGCGGATGTCTTTCAGCACTCACCTTTCGGTAACATCCTGAATTTGTTAAGGTCTCTCTCTTTGTCAGGAGAGCCCTGGCCGGACTACGGCCAACACGGTTGGGACGCGGACGACGAAGAAATTTGTAGCCCACCCACCACCCACTTTGTAGCCACTATCGACGATTTAACCGACATGCTCGACTTCGACTCCGAAGACATCGACGGCATGGACGCCGATGAAGGAGACGAACAAGAACCAGCGCCTATAGGGAACTGGAAAGCCACCTCGCCATATGACATATACATGGTGGACACCCCTAAAGTGGGGGATGGCAAGGAGAAAACGGAGGATGACCCCTCCAAGAAGCAACCCAAGCGCCGACGTCAGCGGCACCGCTCTAAGTCCCGCCAAAGCAAAAACGGCGATTCCGGCACCGGAGATAACAACATGTCGGACAGTGCCGAAGACAACCCCCTCCAGCAGGATTCAGTGCAGGAGAACGAAGGAGCCAGCCCTCGTGAGAGAGCGGCCGACAAAGAGGATGAGGACGACAATTATATGCCTCCCTCCGAAGACGAGGCAAGCCTCAACGACGATGAATTCGTCGTGCCAGATGATCCCGTCGAGCAAGAGCATTTCAAACGCAGACTCGTAGCCACGGCAAGCAGCCTCAAGAAGAAACAGCAGCTGCTTAGAGCTGACCAAGACTTGCTAGCCGACAGATGGACCGAAGTCCTGGCGGCCGAAGAGTATAAACTAGAACGCCTATCCAAGAGCTACCCGAAGCGCAGGCTGCTTCCCCAACTTGAGGAGGAAGCAACTAAACCTACATCACCAGGGATTGTTGGGTGTTCAAGCAGGCAGGCAAGATAAGTGCCGAGACCAGAGACAAGGGGCTACATAGCGATGACGAGGAGGGGCCCTGGCCGCCAAACAACAAAGGACAGAAGGGATTTCCCCGGCAAGTTCGGACGGTGATTATGATATACGCAACCCACATCCCCAAAAGGGAGCGGAAGCGTGCTCTTAAGGACGTCTATGTGCTGGAGCCAGTCGCCCCAAAGTTCAACCCATGGTCCTCCTGCCCGATCACTTTCGATCGACGGGACCATCCCACCAGCATCCGTCATGGCGGATTCGCGGCACTGGTCCTAGACCCAATTATCGATGGATTTCACCTTACCAGAGTCCTAATGGACGGCGACAGTAGCCTGAACCTGCTTTACCAGGACATAGTGCAAAAAATGGGCATCGATCCTTCAAGGATTAAACCCACAAAGACAACCTTCAAAGGTGTCATACCAGGGGTCGAAGCCAGCTATATAGGCTCGGTCACACTCGAGGTGGTCTTCGGATCACCGGATAACTTTCAGAGCGAGGACTTAATCTTCGACATAGTCCCATTCCGCAGCGGCTATCATGCCCTGCTCGGACGAACCGCATTTGCAAAATTCAATGCAGTGCCGCACTACGCATATCTCAAGCTCAAGATGCCAGGACCTCACGGAGTCATCACGGTAAATGGAAACATAGAACGCTCTCTCCGAACAGAGGAGCACACAGCAGCCCTGGTGGCGGAAGTACAGAGTAGCCTCTCAAGGCAGTTCTCCAATCCAGGCGCCAAACGTCCGGACAACGTCAAGCGAGCCCGAAGTAACCTACAACAAATCGGTTGGCACGTTCCGAGCAAGCATAGCAGTGCGGCCCCGACCCCAGCCCCCGCCAAACGGCGATACTGGTACCACGCGTACATAACTACGCCTTAGAGATACCATGGGCATAAGGGGAGGGGCACAACAACGGCACGCCCAGAATGCGGCTTAACCGCACTAGGGGGCTCCCTATTTCGCCGTTTTCTTTTTTTACACACTTTCAGGACCCAATTATTCGGAAGGCCTGTCCGGTAATACTATCTCCGAACAAATGATGCAATAGCCAGGGAGAGAACAAGCCACGTCAAAAGTCCTGGTGGTCTCTATAACGAGTTTAATACCTATTTTACTTACAATCCCGCAGCTTGCCCCTGGAGGGGAACATGTCAAATACTCCCATCCCTTGCTTACCGCACTTCTTGTATCGTCCTGCTTTCGCAGCAGCCCTTTTTTTAATAAACAATATATAGCTCTTACCTATTATTGTACTTATCTATGTTTTATACAAATATGTTCAGTCATGACATTGTGCAACCGTACACTTTGGTGCGGACAATACACCAGGGGCTTACAACGCCCCATAACATGGTGTGAGAAGACCGAACACTCTCACGAGTGCGGCACCCCGAACTTATAACACTATATGCATCGGCTCCGAATCATGTCTTTGGTCAATAGTTGGGTTTGCCCGGCTCCCATGTTTTGGTACCTTACGTTCCGCATTGTTGGCTAAGGTAGTGCTGGGAGAACTACTGCGATTGTGCCCCAGTTGAGTTGGGTTAACACCTTAGTAGAGAAAGCTAAAACTGATTGTCATGATAGTGCGAGAGACCGGTCGCTATCCGCGAGGTTTTTTCGAGTCCTTGAAGACTTATGCCGCTTCGAGCGAGGAACCGGACTTATCCGGCCTAGGCGTGGATAACGCCCCGAACTCGGTCTTCTGAATACTAGGGGCTTCGCCGAAATTTAAAATTATAGAATTCTATGGCTAAGTGAGAGTAATAAAGCATTATAAGTCTGACGGCCTAGTTCGTTGTGCTGAACGCCTCCTAGATGGACCCAAGAATGGGAACAAGAGCGCTCAGGTTTATCCCGAACACCCCAGCTCTCGTGGCATGGGGGTCGAAGCCGACGACTTGCATCTCTCAGATTTGATAAACGGCCGCACAGAAGGTAATATTTTAAATCAACAAGCGTTGCTTAATGCATATGAACAAAGCTTCAGCGTACAGGATAACAAATGCAAGTTTATTCAAAAATTACATCTTTGGAGCACTCATCCGCTATGTGGCGGGCACCCTTCAGAACGCCATTATAATACATCTCGGGCGTACGATACTCCTTGCCCGGCGGTGGCGCATCCGTCAACAGCTTCTCCGCGTCTAGCTTGCCCCAGTGCACCTTAGCACGGGCAAGGGCCCGACGGGCACCTTCAATACAAGCGGAGCGCTTGACGACCTCAATCCACGGACACGCGTCCACCAGCCGCCGCACCAGACCGAAGTAGCTCCCAGGCATGACTTCTCTAGGCCACAGCCGAGCTATGAGGCCCTTCATGGCCTGTTCGGCCACCTTGTGGAGCTCGACCAACTGCTTCAGCTGGTCGCTCAGGGGCACTGGATGTTCGGCCTCAGCATACTGAGACCAGAACACTTTCTCCGTCGAGCTCCCCTCTTCGGCTTGGTAGTATGCGGCGGCATCAGACACACTACAAGGCAGATCGGCGAACGCTCCTGGAGAGCTCCGGATTCGGGTAAGTAGCAGATAATTAACTTTTATATTTTTGCTTTGCATAAAGAATGCCTTACCCGCCGCTATCTTCTTCATCGCCTCGATCTCCTGAAGGGCCTTCTGGGCCTCGGCCTTAGCGGTCTTGGCACTCTCAAGAGCCAAGGCAAGCTCAGACTCTCGAGCCTTCGAGTCACGCTCCAAACTCTCGTGTTTTTCCACGAGAGCCTGGAGCTCTTGCCGCACCTCCGCCACCCGCGCCTTCTGCTTCTCTCGCTCGGTGTGCTCCAAGGCCGCACTCTTTTCGCCCTCGGAGACCGCCTCTTTCAAGGTCGCCACCTCGTTCATGGCTCCTGCAACATTAACGTTGGTCCTGTTATTATTTTGCAACCAAGTATTTCTATATACATTTACAGGAGGTACTATGTACCCTCTTTATCCTCGAGCTACTTCTTGGCACGGCCGAGCTTGCTCTCAGACCGCTCGAGGCTTTCCTTCAATGCATTGACCTCCGCAGTCAGTGCGGCAGAGGTCAGCAGCGCAGCCTGCATTCCCATATTGACATATTTCTATCAGACTCCTGCATACATCTTTTTAGATCCTTAGCTCGGCTTTTCTTTTCGAACACCGAACTGAGCATCAGGGGCTACTGTCTATGCGGTAATATTCTATATATATGTTTTGGAACACATACCTCAAAGCCCGTCAACAGGCTTGTATAGGCTTCCATCAGCCCGCTCTTGGCGGACTGAACCTTCTGAATCACCGCACTCATAACAGTGCGGTGTTCCTCGTTGATGGAGGCACCGTTAAGCGCCTCCAGCAAATTGTCCGACGCCTCTGGATGGACGAAGGTCACCGGCGTCGTAGGCTTGCCCTTTTTATGAAGGCGCCACCTGTTGGACTCCGGAACCATTGATGGTTCCAGAGCAGTGTCCGGCCCCGGGCCGGACTTGGATCCCTCCGGGGCTTTGTCCCCTTTGGGCCTGGAGTCCGGGAGGTCGCCTTGCGGCGCCTCCAGAACCACCTCCTCCTGGTCTAGTCCCCTATGGGACTCCACCTCGGCGTCGTCCGTAGGAAGAGGGGTGGAGGCCGTTGGAAGTGAAGCACTATTCATATCCGACGAGCCCAAGGAGCCGCTTGTCGAATCATCAAGCTGAGCTCTGGGCAGGCTGCATCATTAAAATTCGGTATGAGAAGCTATCAAATACCAGAGGAGCGCCATAAGTAGTTCGGGTAGCTAGACACTTACGATTTTGCCAGGGGCTTGACCCTGGATGGCCATTCCTCCTCGCCATCTTCGGCGTCGGGGGCATAGTCCGGCAGAAGGGTCTTCCCCTTCTTGGACCCTCCGGCCTCCCAAGTTGGGGAGGCCTTCCTTTTCTTCCCTTCCCCCGTTGGGGAATAAGATTGTTTCTTCTCCTCCTTGTCTTCGCGGTAGGAGTCCGCCTCGGAGTCATCGGACGATGAATCCGATAACACCTGGCGTCGGGAACTCTTTCGAGTTCTCGCGGCCTTCTTCTTGGCCTTCTTATCCGGCACCACGTGAGGTGCCGGAACCAGCGGCCCTGTTAAGCGGGCGTCCGCTGGGTCTTCTGGCAAAGGAGCCGGACAGTAAGTCTGCCCGGCCTTCTTCAGCCAGCCCTGTCTAAGGAGGGGGAGTTTAGATCCCACTTAGAGTCAAACTATGAAAAGCACGTGTCCCATAAAGGATAACATGGCTTACCTCGTCGGCTGGACGCTGCGAGCTGAACCCGCGATCTTCAGTAGCGGATGCGGGGGCCTCGGCGCCCTTGAACAGCACCTTCTAGGCCTCTTCGTACGTAGTGTCGAAGAGCCTGTTCAAGGTCTGGTGCTGCGCCGGATCGAACTCCCACAAATTGAAAGCCCGTTGTTGGCACGGGAGAATCCGGCGGATGAGCATGACCTGGACTACGTTGACAAGCTTGAGCTTCTTGTTCACTAGCTTTCGGACGCAGGCTTGGAGTCCATTCATCTCTTCCGAATCGCCCCATGTCAGGCCCTTCTCTTTCCAGGAGGTGAGCCGTGTGGGGATGCCAGATCTGAATTCGGGGGCCGCTGCCCATTCAGGGTCACGCGGCTCGGTGATATAGAACCACCCCGATTGCCACCCTTTGATGGTCTCCATGAAGGCACCCTCGAGCCAGGCGACGTTGGGCATCTTGCCCACCATGGCGCCTCCGCACTCGGCTTGTCGGCCTTTCACAACCTTCGGCTTGACGCTGAAGTTCTTCAGCCATAGGCCAAAGTGAGGCCGGATGCGGAAGAAGGCCTCGCACACGACGATAAACGCCGAGATGTTGAGGATGAAGTTCGGGGCCAGATCGTGGAAGTCTAGGCCGTAGTAGAACATGAGCCCCCGGACGAACGGGTGAAGAGGAAAACCCAGTCCGCGGAGGAAATGGGGAAGAAAAACAACCCTCTCATGGGGTCTGGGGGTGGGGATGAGTTGCCCCACATCTGGAAGCCGGTGTGCAATGTCGTTAGACAAGTATCCGGCCTTCCTCAGTTTCTTGATTTGCCCCTCCGTAATGGAGGAGGCCATCCATCTACCTCCCGCTCCGGACATGGTTGGAGAAGGTTGAGGTGAGATGTGCGGACTTGGGCGCTGGAGCTCGAGTGCGCGGAGATGGATAAGCAGAGGAGGAAGAGGGCGTGAATGGAAAGGGCGGATTCTTATCCCCTTATGTGGGCGGCCAAAACTACGAGCTCCCCACCGGCCTAATAAAACTCGCTTATCCCCCAAGCGCCGCGGTTAATGGCGCGGTTGGGTTACCCACACCCGTATTGATGAGAATCCCGGAATAAGGGGACACGATCTCTGCTTTGACAAGACGTTCCAGGGAAACCGCCTTGCTAAACGCGCTGAGGTGGAACAATAAAATGAATAAAGAGCCTGGCTGTGGCATGATGTCACGCCACGGAATACGTCAGCAGATCTGATTGATGCAAATATTATTCTCTCTACGAAGGAATGTGGAACTTATTTTGCAGAGCCGGACACTACCCTGGTGTTCAACATCTTCTACGAAATATTCGGAGGAGGAACCCGCCTTGCAATGCTGAAGACAACTTGCGCGCCGGACTCATCGTCATTGAAGCCTGGTTCAGGGGCTACTGAGGGAGTCCTGGATTAGGGGGTGTCCGGATGGCCGGACTATGACCTTTGGCCGGACTCCCGGACTATGAAGATACAAGATTGAAGACTCCGTCTCGTGTCCGGATGGGACTTTCCTTGGCGTGGAAGGCAAGCTTGGTGATACGATATGAAGATCTCCTCCCATTGTAACCGACTCTGTGTAACCCTAGCCCTCTCCGATGTCTATATAAACCGGAGAGTTTTAGTCCATAGGACGAACAACAATCATACCATAGGCTAGATTCTAGGGTTTAGCCACTCCGATCTCGTGGTAGATCTACTCTTGTACTACCCATATCATCAATATTAATCAAGCGGGAGTAGGGTTTTACCTCCATCGAGAGGGCCCAAACCTGGGTAAAAACATCGTGTCCCTTGTCTCCTATTACCATCCGCCTAGACGCACAGTTCGGGACCCCCTACCCGAGATCTGCCGGTTTGGACACCGACACACACCGCGAGACTATTTTTGGAATACAAACTTTAACTTAGGCAAAATGATGCCCATTGTATAATCAGACCAAAGCAATGTAGCACCTAGTGTTGGCCAATAAATAGTACAATACTACTTTTCTACAGTCCATGAACTGACTATCCAATCTTTCTGTGTCTATTTTCAAATTGCACTACATGCAGTGACTATACTATTCTCTTGTGCAGTTCAACCAAAATTGCGGACACTTTGTTTGTTTGCCAAATAGCAATGGGCAGACATCTCTATCTGCACAAATATCAAGCAGCTAGTAAACATATATCACACCATGTATTTTCGGTTTAAACATGTCTCTTCTGCTTAGCATCTATCATGTTCTGCACTGGACAACCTCAGATGAATACATCGATAGATAAGAAGGGAAATGCATCATCTAGAAAGGCTTACTGAGGTTTAGGGACGTTTGTGTCTGATACAGTTATGTTTTGCCCTGGACAATTTCATACTGAATTGATTTGCTGGTTCAGAGCAGAAATATAGCGCCTATTCTTCATCAGACCAAGGATAACCATGTTCGCAGTGATGGAAGAGGTGAAATCGATACAACCAAAATTGAGCATCCAATTATTGAATCATGTCCTGCACCTCCAATGTAGGTCCACCCTGCCAATAAATTCACATGCAAACCACTAGTATTACTATCTAATGACAGTACAAAAAGAGTAGCAAGATAGTAGCAAACCATGTACCTTCGTAATGAACAGCTCATAGTGCCACCAATTGGATATAAAGGTTTGGAAAAAACATGCTCCTAATGTTGAACCAGGTGGACTTTTTGTGCAGTTCCACTAAAATCGAGCATCCCTGATTGCATAGATATTGAAAGTGTGATTACTATAAAAGTGGCACTAGTTGAAGCATAGACTCACAAATATAAGCATTCCAATTTCTTAATGGGAAAAGGTAGCAAGACTGTTTCTAACCACCTGTTTGAAGGAATAAATAAAGCAACAACTGCTGATGTCAGGAAGGAATACATAGTTTTTTCTGAAAAATTGAGCCATTCCTGACCTTTCCTCTTCTTTTAAGCATATTTTGTGCAGTTCAACTAAAATAAAATGCCATCACCGCCTTGACAATTCAGTGACACTGTACAAAAGGAAATGACTTAACATTACATCATGATGTCAGGTATGTAGTCGACAGGCATTAGAGACAAACATACATACCTCCTCCGATAACATAAGGAACATTAATTTTAACAAAGGTGTGACTAGCTTTATCGAAATAATTTGAGTGAACTCTGCACCCTCTATTCCTTAATATAAGACGTTTTCACAGTTCAATTTAAAGTACCCAAACGTCTAGTATTTAAAAAATAGGTAGTAGTTTTCTTGAGCACATATCTAGGAAAGCTTGCCACACTTTATTTATGTCCATACGCTAATGCAACACCATTCGAATACTACAAATATACACTAATCCAGTGGCTAGTGCAATAGTAGAGTAGTTAGTTTATTACAGAGTACAGTACAATGGTTTTACTGAATAGATTTCAATAAACTCTAGCACTGGAAGATTTCTATAAGAATTAACAATACAAAATGTAAAGGTAACAAGTTTCAGCATTGGTATACTAGCTGTGCATGAGCATTAAACCAAATACAAAATTCTGAAGGTAACTAGCATTATTAACTAATGACCGTATAAAAAAATTGCAAACCATGTACCTCCAAGGTAAATATCATTTCGAACTCGGGGGGACCTTAAAAATTGATATCCCAATCTTGATAATCGATCAAACATAAAAACTTGATCGAACGAATCAAGAGAACAGCCGGAGGAGGAGGTGCCCACTCTTGACCTTTCCTCTTGTCTTCATAATTTTTTGTGCAATTTAACCAAAATAAAATGACATCAGCGCCTTGGCATTTTGGTGACACTGTACAAAAAATTAACTTATCTGATGAAAGTGAGGTATGTAATCTATAAGCATTAACAGTGCAAAAATCTAAAGGTAGTAACAAGTTTCATCGTTGGTATACTGGTTGTGCAACAACATTAGAATGCATTAGCTAAAAAATCTTTAATACATCCACAATCAACAGCTAACCCTGAAATAATCCAGTGACATTAAATGACATTGCTTAAATTTATCGGTGGCATTAGACTGAGAGCGACATTAGTTAAATGTGGCATCACTTTAGTAGTAGCATTGCTTGACTTGACTGCTGGCCTTATACTAACAGCAAAAAAGTGGCAATAAGAGCATGGGAGGCCCATTCGGACAGTGGGCGCACCAGTACGATGTACCTCCACAGACGCAGAGTGGTGAGGGAGGTATGGTTGCCTAGAGCAACAAATATCCAGGCAGCATATGTGGATTACGTCCCATTTTTGTTCTCTTTAGCCACCTTTTTCCTATGTGAGGAAAACAAACCGATCGACCTGGTCATTCTCTATTGCGTTGTCATGCCTTTCTACCCTTCTTTAACCAAGAGACACGAGAGTCATTCCTTAGCTACCGATTTTCCCCTTTTCAACCTACATGCGGGTTCGATGCCTACTCTCTTGGACAGTACAGTCTCCCTTCCTTTCCTTATTCAACCCAGACATGGATTAGTCTGCATGAAGTAGGGTTTCCTTTAATAGTGCAAATTATGGTTTTCGTTTGTGTGGCCAGCAGAGCAGAGGATAGCAAATTGGGAAGATGGTGGAGTGGAAAAAGATCCACATGCAATGACGTGGCAGATGGGGGCAATAGAACAAGGTTATGGTTCGAAAAGAGGTAGCATACCTGAGGGTCGGCGGGAAGTGGCTTCGCTCGTGGTCGTCGTCCTCTTCACACACTACGGCAGCGAGCTTGGGGACATAGGCCACCCCGCGCGGGCGCTAGGTCTGAGAGGACGGCCTTGTCGTCTGTGTGTGACCTCGCTCGCCGACAACGAGTGCGTCAACGCTGCACGTCCTTTTCTTCCCCGGCGGATCTGTGACCACCGGTGAGGAGGGAGAGAGAGGCCGTCTTTTTTAGATCTGGAGAGAGGGTGGTAGTGTGAGAAGCAAGTGGGCAGCCCTTAGCAAGAAAGCGCTGAAGCTCTAGCCTATATATCTTTTTTATACTACTAGTACTGGAGGTGAAGTAGTGGTAGAGTAGTTTATATTTTCTCTGCATACAGTACCAGTTAGTCGTGCTTCAAAACTGAACGACACGCCATTAAAAAAATAAAGGTCGATAACTAATGCGACACCTTGGGCCAATGCGGCCAGATCGCATTTTGCATGAGAAATTACACGCCATGTTTCGTTGACATGTGGTCCCGTTCCAACATATCAATGAGACGACGGCGAGTCCTTTTCTACTAGTATTTCCGAACGGACGTGTAGGCAAGGGCGCCTCTTCATAAACCGTGGCAAACTGGCAACCATTCACCGACTCTTCGCCTTTCCCTCTCGATTTGGAACTGCTGTCGCACGCTCTTCCTCTCCCTCCTCCATTTTCCTTCAACCCTTCACCCTTTCTTCTGCCATTGTTCGATCGTCTTCTCCATGGAGGGAACAGGCGGGAAACGACCCCGTTATTCTTGCCCCGATCTGAAAGATGACGTGGTGGAGGAACTCATTGATCGGTGCAACGTCATCACCTCGGCTAGCATGGCAAGTTCGTTCAAGACCATTCTCGACTCAACTAATAACATCATTACAAGGAACCCAAGAGTTAAGGAGCGGTTTGATCTCCCCTATCTTCTTTGCCGTGACCCTGATGACTGGCGCGGGGACGACGGAGGCCTCGCCTTGTGCAAGTTGATGCCGCTTGATAATGATACGTATGATGTTAATATGCCATCGCTTGAGGGTAAGGCTTGGGCAGGCGCAAATGGAGATTGGGTTGTTTACATTGGGTCCAACTGCGAGTGGGAACTTGTGAATGTGTACACTTGTGACCGAGTTCCACTTCCAAAAATCTCAGCAGACTGCCCAGAGGTTGAGCACACCGCTATTGTACGCACGTTCAAATACGATCATGGTGACTGTCTTCTATGGAAGATAGCAATTTGTCGAGTTCCCAACCACTCTTGGAATTACAACAGCTATAAAGTTGTTGCTATCTTCGACAAGCTTGTTGCCGTCCTTCGTGGTACGACTGGATGGATATTGCTCAAAAATCAGTTTTTGTACACGGATGAGTACTGTGATGCCATTCAATATGAGGGCCTTGTGTATGCTGCCACCACTCGTGGCACTGTTTTTGCATGGAATCCTTATGCTTTTGGTATGTTTGTCTTCCACCGTAATTATAATTGTTTCATCCACATGCATGTGGGTTAGCAAGTTTCCCTTTACTAATTAACCTTCTTCTTGTGTTTCCAACGTCCTGTGAACATTCCACCACCTATAGTTGAAAAAATTTATAACCAAGGGGGAGATGACGATGGTGATGATCACGAGCATGAGGACGAGCAGCGCCCATATACTCTGTGGTGCCTGGCAACTAATTCTGATGGATCACCTCTTCTTGTGTGTATACAGCCCACTGATGATGTTACTACTAAGGAAGCAGGTGTAGTCTCCCATGGTCGCACTCTCTGGACCTATTCCAACACCCGTTGCATGGTATTCGGGATGGATACAAATGTGCTAGCGCCAACTCCTTCTCCCTGGTACAGAATTGATAGTCTTGGACAAAACTCGCTCTTCCTTAGTAGGCCGCTTCAGCCTGGATGATCAGTCCTGCGTTGGTCTCGAGATCGACAATGGATGGCCCGTCCTAGAGAATCACTTGTGGTTCAAAGCAAGCATTTCCAACGCCAAGGAATGGTTGAGTTGAAGTTCATTTTATTGCTTGTTATTTGTTGTGTGATGAAAACTTTAGTATTTATAATGTATCCTCGTTGTCGATATGGGTTGATGACCTATTGTATGTAATAAAATGATATGCCTGTGATAAACTTGCTAAATTTATGAATGGCTTTCGAGTCGCTTCTCTGAGTGAGTGGTGCGACGAGGCAAAGATATATTTTCTGAATACATAATTGTACGTGCATTGCAACAGGTTATCGGATGAGGCCAATCAACAATAGTAGTACACTATTTGTACTACCTTCACATGCTTCGCGCGTCGGGCGGGTGTTTTTACTGTAGCCATATGTTAATGTGTTCGCTGTACATAACCAGCACCTCGAATCCTCGATACTAGTATTATATAGTAAGTGGTAGGAGTAGTAGGGTGGCATGGGCCAGAACAAGCATTCACGTCCAGGAGTACGACACACGCCACCACCACGACATCCATCTGACACCATATTATTTCTTGGAGTCTGTGCTAGAGCAATCTCTTCAACCTCGTCATTTCTCTAACTTCATCCATCACGCGGCGGGCGAGGTGGGGGTTTGCCGATAGTCGGTTTCCTCAACTGTGGTCCCACTTGTAAGGCCAACTCCAACGCACGACCCCAAACGGACCTCCGTTTTGCACGAACTCCAACGATAATTTTGACTAGAAAAGCAAGACCAAAGGAAACAAGAACCACAAGAATACATTTTACTACTCTAGAAGATATCCAACTTCCATAACTGCTCTTGTAAGTTGGATTAGTGTCTTCTCGATGCATTCATTGTTGATCTGCGGAGGCTCGATCTTGCGTGCTTCTTTCTTCTTCGAGTGTAAAGAAGTAGACGTTGCTTCCTCCCATCTAGTCTCATGTCTAGCCTCTATTCTAGTAGGAGTATCAACAAGTGCACTAGTCTCATCTCTAGCCTCTATGCTAGCTAAAAGTGCTAGAACATCTACTAAATTGCACTCTATCAATATATCGATGTACTCTTCTTCCCAATACCAAAACTTGCATCCATTCTACTCCCTCCGTTCCACAATACATGGCTTCTATTTGTCAAAATATAGATGTATCTAGACATGTTTTAGTATATAGGTACATCCATTTTTGGACAAATGGAAGTCAAGTATTTGGAACGGAGGGAGTACACAATAAATTTTTTAAGTTAGCACAACTAGTCTAATTCGAGAGCACAACCGAAGATTTGGTCGGGTTCTTCCTCCTTTTGCCGACACGTGGGACATCCAGCATCCATGTCGTGTCATGCAAGAAAATAGAGTGGTAGTTGAAGCCACATGATGTGCATCTTGGGTTAAACTATAAATAGAATCTTACTACTCTTGAGTAACTCCAAAAGCGGCCACCGAAGATCTTTATTGGATTTGTTTTTCATCACCAACACGTCGAGGTGAAAGATGTGCAGGTTCAGTGGGTCCTCTTGCGTTTTCACTGACATGTGGGACCGCATGTGAGCAAACAGACGATGGGCTCCACGCGTCCACTGGCTGGCTGAGAAGAGAGATAGAGGAGGGCTGAGCACAGACTCCAGGAAATTTGTTCTACGTACCTCAATATAGGCTCGATATAGTGGGGTGGCATGGGCCATAACTAGCATTCACGTCTAGCGGTACGGCACACACCACCCACACGAGTCCCATCCGACACCAATTTTCTTGGAGTCCATGCTACAGCCATCTCTTCTCCCTCCTGTTTTCTCAGCCATCGCACGGTGGGCGGGGTGGGGGTTTGCCGACAGTCGGTTTGCTCAACTGCGGTCCCACTTGTAAGTGAAAATGCAACACCGCATGCATTCCCCCTTGAGCGGCGTGCAGGACCAACCGTGTGGGGGTGCGACGCGAACATGACAGGCTTTTCCTTTTGAACTCGTAACTTGTAAAATTTGGTTCTGCTCCATGGCGCGACCGATAGATAAAAAATAACGATTTTGCCTAGAGTAATGAGAAGTTTGGTTCTGGCGCCGTTCATGCATGGAGTACGTATGAAAATTACGAAGTTGATGCGAAAGGTAAGGTAATTACTAGTAGTACCATATACTACTACATGGATTTGATGGAAAGACAAAAATACATACGGATCCATCAACGACATCCTCACGCCCTAGTGCGCCGGGTCACCAACCGACGTGTGAGGAGCAGCGGCGTTGGCGGTGAGCTCAACGTGCTTCTAAACAATGCCGTCCAAGGTTGCCCTGCGGTCCAAGAAAGCCAGCGTCCTATCGTCCTCCTCTTGCATGTAGTAGTCCTTGTGGACGATTTGCGCGTAGACGTGGGTGATTATGTCGATGGTGTCTTGCTGCACCAGGCGCTGCGCGGCGAGCGCGACCTCGAGGTGGACATTCTCAGGCGCGATGGCGGGCAGTCGCAGGGCCACCAATGCGTCGAAGAGGTTGTCACCATAGTGGTCGTTGAGGGTGGCGGGCATTGTAGAGCCTGGGCGCGCCAGCTGGAGGCTTACATCAAAGTCGTCCGCGAGCTTCTTGACGACGGTGAACTTGTCGAGGAAACCGACGAGGACCTCGTCGAACAAGGAGACGAAGTTGTCGTCCAAGCGGCCCCTCGCCTTGGCGGCCTCAAGCAATACCTGGAGACATTCCTCAGTGCTGGGCCGCAGGCCGGCATCATGGACCATCTGGCACAGCCGGCTGATGCTCGCGCTCATTGCCTCCATGGGTCTAGCTTAGCTTCTAGTCAACTGATCTTGCGATTCAAGTGATCACTCTTGCTCTTGGTTAGCGTGCGTAGGTGCGTAGGATTTCGTACTACTCCTCAACCCTCTACTGCACCTGCCTTTGGTTGTATGATAGGTGGGCCAGCCACCCCTTGGGCCCACATGTCATTCACCCAAAGACAGTTGCAGTAAGTCAATGAAGCTGCGCCCCCCTCTGTGCTGGTGCAGTATAGTCATCTCACTGGACCTCTAGTTGGGGCCAAACGAGAGAAGTTTGATGTTTAGTGGTTTATTGGTCCCCTTTGCATTTTGCGCCAAGTTTTGACCTTTGATTTAACTAATAAAATGTTAATGCATGTAAACAAAAATGTTGTGTAAGTCACCTTACAAAAAACAAATAATGCCAAAACACTTAGGCACGATGCATTAACTCCCTCCTTGTTTCTTATTTCGTGACATATCAACCAATGAGAGATGTGGGCCGTGCATGCTTTCAATGACTTGAAACTACCAAACATGACATGCAGTGTTTAGTTCATTGCATGTAATCCTATTACTCTAGTTAGCAAAAATACATTAAGTTCTCTCGCCGATAGGAATAAAACACCATGTATTTATTTACAGAGGGAGTAGTACATTTTTTGTGACATGCATTACTAGATATTGCTAGTAAAATACTACAATCCAGATGGACGTGGTAGTACTCCTAAATCCATACGGTGGTGCTACCAGTACTAGTAGTAGTACTGCCAATATAGTAGGAGTACTAGCACTGTACTACACGTTGGTCAAATTATTACGTGATGCTCCTCACAGTGAAGTGACAAGACCCTGCGCCGGAGATGACACCTGAGTATAGGCGCCGTGTTCGGCATACCATAGTCACCCTCACTGTCCCCAGTCACTATCATCATGGCTGTAGAGCTAGCCTACTTACAACTAGCCCTGTTCGACATAATTTCCCGTGGGTAGATGCCCGTGCATTGCATGGAACACCAAGATTGGGGGTGGACGGCACCGGCAGCGGCCATCGTGCCAGATTTTTCCACGGCCTTCTAGATGTGGTGGGGAGGAGATAAGGCTGATTGTGAGAGACAAGGAGTTGTTTGTAAATAGGGAACAAGTGCGGGCATCTTTTTGCAAAAATGGAGAAGCTTGGTTTGTATGCGTCAGATCTAGATCCGACGGCTATTGGTGAAAGATGGGAGGCACAACGTCATCACCAACTTAGGACCTGTTTGATTCGCAGGATTTTGAAAACGCAGGAATAGGACATGGCAATATTTCAAGTTTCAAACTGATATTACAAATGTTAGGAGTAATGCTGCACCTACAAAGAGGGAATTACTAGGAAGTTTACGTAAGAACTTTCGTTACTTTAGGTGGATGCAGCATTATCGTACAAACTAAAATCCACTGCCCTGACAAGTCACTAATGGGAAAATAAGTTTTTGAGTCTCTGGCCACTTGTTGTTTCAAAAACAAATTTAGCTTCGGTGGAGACTTTGTCATTTAGGCTTAGACGCTTGCGGTGATCAGCACGCCATTCATTATTGCGCCAGAGAACACCAAACCTCATTACCTTGAGCACACTTGCCTCCAGAACAAAGAACCTGGCCAATTTAATCTCAGATGTGCTGCCTCGATTGTCGATCAAATCAATTTCTGTAAGATGGAGATCAAGGCATTCGATGAGATTGTTATAGTGCAACACATTTTTCACTTTCGGATCTTTTTTTATCTGCAAAAGAAGAGAACATATTAGAGTAGCTGGCTGTATAAGATTGACGTGTCATCAAGAGGTACCAATATCATTCGCTCATACGATAGGGTTGGCTGGCTAGTGATATTCTCTCTCTCTCTCTCTCTCTGTGTGTGTGTGTGTGTGTGTGTGTCTGTGTTTCCTCTCATTTAACTAGGAGCACGTGAAGAGCTTGGGCATTTGTTGCCTTCCACTATGTGGCCGATGCCATATTTTGCAAAAGTATGCCACATAATACGCATCGATGTCAAATCAAAAGATTTTGGCACCGCTCTCGCGATGTGAGAGAGTTGGCACCGTTGTGCACATAGACCCACATGTATAAACAAATAAATCAAACCAACTACACTAGCCTCTCACTCTCCCAAACAAGTGTTTTTTATTGCCTCAGTCCTCTCTCTCTCTCCCATGAAGTGTTTTTTCATTGCGTGAGTTAATTTGGCACCGGAGCAAAGTAGGTGAACCAGATTGGGGCACCAGGTGAGCAATGGAGGGGCATCGATGCCAAATGCATCACACGTGAATTTGGCACGTGCTTTGGCCTACATAGCCCACTTTTGTACTCCCTCTGTCCCAAAATTCTTGTCTTAAATTTGTCTAAATACAGATGTATCTAGTTATATTTTAGTGGTAGATACATCTATATCTAAACAAATGTAAGACAAGAATTTTGGGACGGAGGGAATACTACCTCGTATTTAGTATAAAATTTTGACCATAGATTTACCTAAGAAAATGCCAATGCATGTCACTAAAAATTACACCATTTGAAATTATGTTCAAATACGAATCCAACGATATTGTTCTTAGTGACATGCATTAACATTTTGTCAGTTAAATCTATGGTCAAATTTTGATACTACAAAATTGGAAGAGTAAACCAGGATGGAGGTAGTACTTGCTCTTAGGATAACCATAGAGTTACTGGAGTAGTCTAAGTTACTTTCCACTATGACTAGCCTAGGCTACTATAGTAGTACATCATAAAAACGATGCAGGTGATCACGTGAGAAAAAAATACTAAAAACATTTCTTTCGGTGCAGTACGTAGATGCAGTTTTGAACACTACACTTGTCATCGCAATTTGGGAAAATTATGAAAAAAATTGAGCTACATTGTGATTACCGTTTACTTATAGGAAAGAAGTTTCACCTCAATGAGTAGCTTCTCCGTGCATGGAAATCATGTAAGGAATCCAACAACTTGATCCAGATTGGGGCCAATAGATTTTAGTGCCAAGATCTTCACTGTGCGCATGGACTGGGTCAAGCTTGTGGGAATCATTTTCTGGAAGACAGTCGTAAATACATCAAGAAGAAATTTAAAAATGTGAATTTCAAGAAGACGGAGAAGAAGATGAGTGCTGTACCTGAATGATTACGGATCCAATAAAGGGTTCGGAGAATTTGGCAGACGAGTACACCAACGCTGTCAATTTTGGCGCGTCAATGACCCTGATTTTTGTTGGACCTTCTAGATCCGATACAAGCAATCTCTCAAGGAAAGGCGCATTCTCAATGACCATAATGTGGAACAGCTGGAGTGATCTCTTCCCAATTGATGTCTTGTTGCGGGGCCAGCAAGACACATAAATCCATCGGAGATTCGTCGAGGCGATGTGGAGGCTAACAAACCCGTGGATCTGCTCAAGACGAAGGTACTTGAGCGCAGTACAGCTGCGGAGCAGGTGCTCCATAGCCTTCTTTGAGATGACAACGTAGAAGAGGTCGAGCTGCATGAGTTGTGGTAGAAGAAGGGCGGGCGCGACATTAATCTGGGGAAGATAGCAGGAGCTGAAGCTGGCGCGGCGCAGCGTTGGCGTGAGACGAAGCACGGATGACGACAGAGAGCGACATCGTCCAGCTTCAAAGATGAGCTCCTCGAGCTGATCTCGGGCGGGGGATAAGAACCACTCGTCGAACTTGGGTTGGACCTTGCAGTTGGTACTGAACATGTGGATGTCAAGGCGTATGACTGGCCCAAGGTGCGATGAAAGGATCTTGGAGACTGCGACCATGCGTTTGCAATCCCCGTCGCAGAGGCAGCTGTTGACGGTGAGGTTGAGGGGGACACAGCGCCAGAGGGGGCGCCACCGCCGGGAGAGCAGGGCGGTCCGCACGGTAGATTTGGTGGGGAGGAGGCCAATGATGACGAGCAGCATGTCATCGGGGAGGCCGCTGATGAAGTCCAGGCTCACCGGATGCGGTTTTGGCTCGAGCCGCCTCCGCTTGTTGGCTGCCTCGCTGTCCATCTCAACCGGCGGCGACGCCGGTGTACACGTGTGCTGGTGTGTGTTGTGTGCTGGGTGTGCGTGAGTGTGTCCTTCTGTGCATGCCGCCGCACAGTGGTGAATTGTGCACAAGTGCGTCCTTCACACGCAAGAAGTGTGTCCTCAATGCGCCCTCAATTTACTAGTGAGCGGGGTGCTACCCTGAGTGGTTTCAACTTTGTTTACTTCACCGCGTGTTAGATGGGCCTCTTGTTTACTTATTTTCACCCACTGCCACATGGGCTAGCACACGAAGATACAGAACACGAGCGGTCAACTAAACAATATACGGAGCTATACGCTGACACAGTGAGCGTATAATCCGTCAGTATAGAGAGTTCGAGTGAGAGGGGAGGCCCGTGAGAGATAGCAGAGAGAGAGAGAAAGAGCTACTCCCTCTGTTCGATAATGTAGTTCCAACATTTTTTTTAAAGTCAAACTTTTGAAACTTTGACCAAGTTTATAAACAAATTACTTACATCTACAATACCAAAGATAAATGATAGTATGAAGTAAGTACATGTTGTGATGAATCTAATGATCATTCCAGATGTAAATGTTTTTCTCCACATATACCTGGTCAAACTTTTCTGAAGTTTGACTTTTCAAAACATCCATATGCTTATGGATGTGACAGAGTCCCTAACTAGAGAGAGAGAGAGAGAGATAGAAAGAGTGAGTGAAAAAAGTGTGTGTGCGTGTGTGAAAGATACATGGACAACACACGATAAAAGTAGAGAAAAAGTGTGCGTGTCTTATGCAAACATATCACACATGCATCTTTGACAACGGAGGCAAGGTGAGGATATAGTGTGTGGTTGTTTGGAACCGAGAGAGCAAGACCCCTAGCACGTGGCCAAGAGGGGTCTGACAAACAAGGGAGAGAGGTCGAGAGAGACGTACGGAGAAAATGCAGACATGGGGAGGAGAGAGTGCATGTTTGTCATAGAGAGATCCCCTGGAGATCGTGATGGGACTACATGGGTGGGAGATCGAGTGACAAGGTGTGTGTGCGATAGAAGATGCCCCGAGAGATATAGAGATAGACGTATGGATGGAAGGAGACAATATGTGTGTTCCTGATGGCTAGGTAGAGATAATCATACTTAGGAGGGGGGGAGTGCTTGCGCCTATGATGGAGTGAGGGATTATGGTACTTAGGGGGGGTGTCACATGGAGAGAGAACAAGGGCAGAGAGTGTTGGATGGGTCTATATGTATAGCACGAGCGAGACATGTGTATGTGTGAACCAGGGAGATATAAGGTCAGTTTGGCTTGCGTCCTGAGCATCTTTTGCCTGGCCTGGGGTTGTGGCTGGATTTCATCCATGCTTGTTTGGTTGCTACCCTGTGAAAAAGAAAGCCCGCCTGGCTTGGGTTCCCCTGCACTTTAGTTAGCCTGGCTGGACTCCAGACACTGCAAGTAGCCTAGCCCAGGCGACAGATTTCGAACGCCTGGTCGTGCCTGGTCGTGCGGCCACAAGGCTAACATCAACATGGATGGATATTAGCATTAAATAATTGCTGCATGGATTGATTGATGGGGCGTTGATGCTTTGCCTGGCCCAGGCATGAACCAAACGCTTCAGCACCACACAAGCCTGGCCAGGCAGAAATATTTTACATCTCACGTCCACACCAGGCAGTACTGGCCATCAAGGCATGAGGGTCAGGTCACGAACCAAACTGACCAATAAAGTTTGAGAGAGATTGAGGATCCCCGATAAGGCTGAGTGGTGCATCAGATAGCTGTGGGGGAAAGAGATATTCCATCCGCTCGATAATGCAGTGCATGTAAATTTTTTAGAAGTCAAACTTTGGAAACTTTGATCAGGTTTACGCAAATGTTATTTATATCTACAATACCAAAGATACATCATAACAAACTACATCTCATGGTGAATCTAATGGTAAATGTTTGTCGTACTAGATGTAATTGTTTTTCTCTGCGTACATGGTCAAACTTTGTGATGTTTGACTTTTCAATAAATCTATATGCTATGGACCGAGGAGAGTGCCTAAGTCGAGACAAATCAAGTGCGTGTGAAGGAGAATGAGCAAGTGTGCAAAAAGAGTATGTGTGTGAAATAGAAAGTGAAAACAAACGATAAATTAGAGAGAGTGTGTGTTTTTTCGTTTCTTATGCGAACATGTCACGCATGCATCTCCGAGATAGAAAAGCGAGTGTGTGATTGTTTGCAACGGAGAGAGACACCCCTGTAGCACATGTCCAATAGAGGTCTGGCCAACAAGGAACAAAGGTCGAGAGGGACACATGGAGGACATGGAGGCATGGGGAGGGAGAGAGGGTGTGTTTGTGATAGAGAGATCCCCTCGAGATCGTGAGGGGACTATATGGGTGGGAGATTGAGGGAGGTGCGTGCACGATAGAAAGATGCCCCGAGAGAAATCGAGATAGACCATGCACATGTTTGTGATGGAGACTAAGATTAGCTAGTCATATACATATAGGGGGGACTGCGTGTGCCTACAATTGAGTGAGAGACCACCATACTTGGCTAGCTAGGCATGAGATTGTGTGTGTGTGCGTGTGAGATGGAGAGAGAATGAGGGAGAGAGATAGAGTTTTAGATGGGCCTATCAAGTGTGAGTGAGATATGCTTGTGTATGTGTGACCTAGTTGGATGGAGAGTTTGAGAGAGGGGGAGAGC
The DNA here is from genome assembly GCF_018294505.1 of Triticum aestivum. Taxonomy (NCBI): domain Eukaryota; kingdom Viridiplantae; phylum Streptophyta; class Magnoliopsida; order Poales; family Poaceae; genus Triticum; species Triticum aestivum. The sequence continues at coordinate 30,013,858 of NC_057801.1, read as the reverse complement.
TCCGAGACGACAAAGTGGTGCGTGAGAGAGTTACGGGCAAAGATCCAAGGAATTTGTGTGCGTACGATGAGTGCACCCAAGATATCTAGCTTGGACTAGCTAGAGTATCATACATAGTGTGCGAGAGAGACCTATAGATGGTGTATATATGCATGCGAACTAGAAAGACCCCCCCCCCCCTCGCACACACACACAAAGAGAGAGAGATGGAGAGAAAGGGAGAGGGACCAACAAGGTTTTTGTGTCGGATGCGTGCGACAGAATTGAAGATTGTCGGTGAGAGAGAGAGAGAGAGAGAGAGAGAGAGAGAGAGAGAGAGAGAGAACAGGAGTCCAGGAGAGGGGGAGGTCGCGTTTTATGCATCAAAGACTGATATAAACCATGTTTCGATATAAACTTGCATTCAAATATTTAAATTGGAGAACATGTTGTCTGCAATCCACACATGAATGGATATATGCGTATATCAAACAAGTTCATTAATTTGACTTTCAACATGTTCATGGAGTACTATAATACTGTACAACATGCTACTCGATTGAGGTGTTCAATTTTCGATTTAGTTCACTATTTTGACCTAGTGAACGTGCTATTTCATTGAATCGAGATATTTCATTTTGGGTTTGATTCGCGTTTTTGAGTCGGTCAACTATTTGTCATATAGTAAATCGCTAGCAACGAGCATGTAAAAACACATTACTCCCGAGCATCATCTCTCCATCTAAAAAAGAAGTTTCAAGCTAATATTTCAAAATTTGATTCGAATGGACTTGGTAAGGTAGACGTGGATGCTCGTTCTCCCAAAATTTGAACGAACCAATAAAGATCCTCTCTGCTCGGTGGAATTCGCTCGAGCAAATAAATGGGAGACGCGAAATTACCGTCCTATGTGGGACATGCATCAATTGGCCTGTTGTACATCGAGGGTAGGTTCGTAACTTCATCCAAACGCGCCTTCTCTGTTGGGTAACGCAGTAATTTCAAAAAAAATTCCTACACACACGCAAGATCATGGTGATGCATAGCAACGAGAGGGGAGAGTGTGTCCACGTACCCTCGTAGACTGAAAGCGGAAGCGTTAGCACAACGCGGTTGATGTAGTCATACGTCTTCACGGCCCGACCGATCAAGCACTGAAAGCACGACACCTCCGAGTTCTTGCACACGTACAGCTCGCTGACGTCCCTCGAAATCTGATCCAGCCGAGTGTCGAGGGAGAGTTCCGTCAGCACGATGGCGTGGTGACGATGATGATGTTCTACCGACGCAGGGCTTCGCCTAAGCACCGCTACGATATTATTGAGGCGGATTATGGTGGAGGGGGGCACCGCACACGGCTAAGAGATCAATGATCAATTGTTATGTCTATGGGGTGCCCCCCTGCCCCCATATATAAAGGATCAAGGGGGGAGGCGGCCGGCCTAGGAGGAGGGCGCTCCAAGGGGGAGTCCTACTCCCACCGGGAGTAGGACTCCTCCTTCCCTTGTTGGAGTAGGAGAGAAGGAAAGAGGGGGAGAGGAAGAAGGAAAAGGAGGTTGCACCCCTTGTCCAATTCGGGCCAGAGGGGGGGGGGCGCACGCCTCCTTCCTTTTGGCCTCTCTCCTCTATTCCCGTATGGCCCAATAAGGCCCATATACTCCCCGGCGAATTCCCGTAACTCTCCGGTACTCCGAAAAATACCCGAATCACTCGGAACCTTTCCAAAGTCCGAATATAGTCGTCCAATATATCGATCTTTACGTTTCGACTATTTAGAGACTCCTTGTCATGTCCCCAATCTCATCCAGGACTCCGAACTACATTCGGTACATCAAAACACATAAACTCATAATATAACCGTCATCGAACTTTAAGCGTGCGGACCCTACGGGTTCGAGAACTATTTAGACATGACCGAGACACGTCTCCGGTCAATAACCAATAGCGGAACCTGGATGCTCATATTGGCTCCCACATATTCTACGAAGATCTTTATCGGTCAAACCGCATAACAACATACGTTTGTTTCCTTTGTCATCGGTATGTTACTTGCCCGAGATTCGATCGTCGGTATCTCAATACCTAGTTCAATCTCGTTACCGGCAAGTCTCTTTACTCGTTATGTAATACATCATCTCGCAACTAACTCATTAATCACATTGCTTGCAAGGCTTATAGTGATGTGCATTACCGAGAGGGCCCAGAGATACCTCTCCGACGATTGGAGTGACAAATCCTAATTTTGAAATACGTCAACTCAACAAGTACCTTCAGAGACACCTGTAGAGCACCTTTATAATCACCCAGTTGCGTTGTGACGTTTGGTTGCACACAAAGTGTTCCTCCGGTAAACGGGAGTTACATAATCTTATAGTCATATGAACATGTATAAGTCATGAAGAAAGCAATAGCAACATACTAAACGATCAAGTGCTAAGCTAACGGAATGGGTCAAGTCAATCACATCATTCTCCAATGATATGATCCCGTTAATCAAATGACAACTCATGTCTATGGCTAGGGAACTTAACCATCTTTGATTCAACGAGCTAGTCAAGTAGAGGCATACTAGTGACATTATGTTTGTCTATGTATTCACGCATGTACTAAGTTTCCAGTTAATACAATTATAGCATGAATAATAAACATTTATCATGAAATAAGGAAATAAATAATAACTTTATTATTGCCTCTAGGGCATATTTCCTTCAGTCTCCCACTTGCACTAGAGTCAATAATCTAGTTCACATCATCATGTGATTTAACACCAATATTCACATCTGTATGTGATTAACATCCATAGTTCACATCGTCATGTGACCAACACCCAAAGGTTTTACTAGAGTCAATAATCTAGTTGACATCGCTATGTGATTAACACCCAAAGAGTACTAAGGTATGATCATGTTTTGCTCGTGAGAGAAGTTTAGTCAACGGGTCTGTCACATTCAGAGCCGTATGTATTTTGCAAATATTCTATGTCTACAATGCTCTGCATAGAGCTACTCTAGCTAATTGCTCCCACTTTCAATATGTATCCAGATTGAGACTTAGATTTATCTGGATCAGTGTAAAAGCTTGCATCGATGTAATTTTTTATGACGAACTCTTTTATCACCTCCATAATCGAGAAATATTTCCTTAGTCCTTACTAAGGATATTCTTGACCGCTGTCTAGTGGTCTACTCCTAGATCAAAAATTGTACTCCCTTGCCAAACTCAGAGCAAGGTATACAATAGGTGTGGTACAAAGCATAGCATACTTTATAGAACCTATGACTGAGGCATAGGGAATGACTTTTTATTCTCTTTCTATTTTCTGCCATGGTCGGGTTTTGAGTCTTACTCAACTTCACACCTTGCAACACAGGAAAGAACTCCTTCTTTGATTGTTCCATTTTGAACTACTTCAAAATCTTATCAAGGTATGTACTCATTGAAAAAAATCTTATCAAGCGTCTTGATCTATCTCTATAGATCTTGATGCTCAATGTGTAAGCAGCTTTACCGAGGTCTTTCTTTGAAAAAATCTTATTCAAGTATCCTTTTATGCTATCTGGAATTTCTATATCATTTCCAATCAACAATATGTCATCTACATATAGTATTTAGAAATGCTACAGAGCTCCCACTCACTTTCTTGTAAATACAGGCTTCTCCAAAAGTCTGTATAAAACCATATGCTTTGATCACACTATCAAAACGTTTATTCCAACTCCGAGAGGCTTGCACCAGTCCATAGATGGATCACTGGAGCTTGCACACTTTGTTAGCACCTTTAGGATTGAAAAAACCTTCTGGTTGCATCATATACAACTCTTCTTTAATAAATCCATTAAGAAATCCAGTTTTGTCATCCATTTGCCATATTTCATAAAATGTGGCAATTGCTAACAGGATTTGGACAGACTTAAGCATCGATATGGGTGATAAAATCTCATCGTATTCAACACCTTGAACTTGTCGAAAAACTTTTTGTGACAAGTCGAGCTCTGTAGATAGTAACACTACTATCAGAGTCTGTCTTCCTCTTGAAGATCCATTTATGCATTATGGCTTGTCGATCATCGGGCAACTCCACCAAAGTCCACACTTTGTTCTCATACATGGATCCCATCTCATATTTCATGGCCTCAAGCCATTTTGCAGAATCTGGGCTCATCATCGCTTCCTCATAGTTCGTAGGTTCATCATGGTCTAGTAACATGACTTCCAGAATAGGATTACCGTACCACTCTAGTGCAGACTGTACTTTTGAAGACCTACGAGGTTTTGTAGTAACTTAATCTGAAGTTTCATGATCATCATCATTAGCTTCCTCACTAATTGGTGTAGGAATCACTGGAACTGATTTCTGTGATGAACTACTTTCCAATTCGGGAGAAGGTACAAATTACCTTATCAAGCTCTACTTTCCTCCCACTCACTTCTTTTGAGAGAAACTCCTTCTCTAGAAAGGATCCACTTTTAGCAACGAATATCTTGCCTTCGGATCTGTGATAGAAGGTGTACCCAACAGTCTCTTTTGGGTATCCTATGAAGACGCATTTCTCCGATTTGGGTTTGAGCTTATCAGGATGAAACTTTTTCATATAAGCATTGCAACCCCAAATTTTAATAAACGACAGCTTAGGTTTCATGCTAAACCACAGTTCAAACGGTGTCGTCTCAACGGATTTAGATGGTGCCCTTTTTAACGTGAATGCAGTTGTCTCTAATGCATAACCCCAAAACTATAGTGGTAAATCGGTAAGAGACATCATAGGTCGCACTATATCTAATAAAGTGTGGTTATGACGTTCAGACACACCATTATGCTGTGGTGTTCCAGGTGGCATGAGTTTGTGAAACTATTCCACATTGTTTTAATTGAAGACCAAACTCATAACTCAAATATTTGTCTCCGCGATCAAATCATAGAAACTTTAATTTCTTGTTACGACGATTCTCCACTTCACTCTGAAATTCTTTGAACTTTTCAAATGTTTCAGACTTGTGGTTCATTAAGTAGATATACTCATATCTGCTCAAATCATTTGTGAAGGTCAAAAAATAACGATACCCGCCACAAGCATCAACACTCATTGGACCCCATACATCGGTATGTATTATTTCCAACAAGTCAGTAGCTCGTTCCATTGTTTCGGAGAACGGAGTTTTAGTCATCTTGCCAAAAAGGCACGGTTCACAAGCATCAAATGATTCATAAACAAGTGATTCCAAAAATCCATATTTATGGAGTTTCTTCATGCGCTTTACACCGATATGACCCAAACGGCAGTGCCACAAATAAGTTGCACTATCATTATCAACTTTCCATATTTTGGCATCAATATTATGAATATGTGTATCACTACGATCGAGATCCAACAAACTATTTTCATTGGGTGTATGACCATCGAAGGCTTTATTCATGTAAACAGAACAACAATTATTCTCTGTTTTAGATGAATAACCGTATTGCAATAAACATGATCAAATCATATTCATGCTCAACGCAAACGCCAAATAACATTTATTTAGGTTTAACACTAATCCGAAAGTATAGTGAGTGTGCGATGATGATCATATCAATCTTGGAACCACTTCCAACATACATCGTCACTTCACCCTCAACTAGTCTCTGTTTATTCTGTAACTCCTATTTCGAGTTACTTATTTTTAGCAACCGAACAAGTATCAAATACCTAGGGGCTACTATAAACACTAGTAAGCTACACATCAATAACCTGTATGTCAAATATACCCTTGTTTGCTTTGCCATCCTTCTTATCCACCAAATATTTAGGGCATTTCCGCTTCCAGTGACCATTTCCTTTGCAGTAGAAGCACTCAGTTTCAGGCTTTGGTCCAGCTTTGGGCTTCTTCACGGGAGTGACAACTTGCTTGCCATTCTACTTGAAGTTCCCTTTCTTTCCCTTTGGCCTTTTCTTGAAACTAGTGGTCTTGTCAATCATCAACACTTGATGCTCTTTCTTGATTTCTACCTTCGTCGATTTCAGCATCACGAAGAGCTCGGGAATCGTTTTCGTCCTCCCTTGCATACTATAGTTCATCATGAAGTTCTACTAACTTGGTGATGGTGACTAGAGAACTCTGTCAATCACTATCTTATCTAGAAGATTAACTCCCACTTGATTCAAGCGATTGTAGTACCCAGACAATCTGAGCACATGCTCACTAGTTGAGCAATTCTCCTCCATATTTTTTAGCTATAGAACTTGTTGGAGACTTCATATCTCTCAACTCGGGTATTTTCTTGAAATATTAACTTCAACTCTTGGAACATCTCATATGGTCCATGACGTTCAAAACTTCTTTGAAGTCCCGATTCTAAGCCGTTAAGCATGGTGCACTAAACTATCAAGTAGTCATCATATTAAGCTAGCCAAACGTTCATAACATCTGCATCTACTCCTGCAATAGGTTTGTCACCTAGTGGTGCATCAAGGACATAATTCTTCTGTGCAGCAACTAGGATAATCCTCAGATCACGGATCCAATCCGCATCATTGCTACTAACATCGTTCAACATAGTTTTTCTCTAGGAACATATCAAAATAAAAACATAGGGAAGCAACAACGCGAGCTATTGATCTACAACATTATTTGCAAAATACTATCAGGACTAAGTTCATGATAAATTTAAGTTCAATTAATCATATTACTGAAGAACTCCCACTTAGATAGACATCCCTCTAATCATCTAAGTGATCACGTGATCCAAATCAACTAAACCATATCCGATCATCACGTGAGATGGAGTAGTTTTCAATGGTGAACATCATTATGTTGATCATATCTACTATATGATTCACGCTCGACCTTTCGATCTCAGTGTTCCGAGGCCATATCTGTATATGCTAGGATCATCAAGTTTAACCTGAGTATTCCGTGTGTGCAACTGTTTTGCACCCGTTGTATTTGAACGTAGAGCCTATCACACCCGATCATCACATGGTGTCTCAGCACGAAGAACTTTCGCAATGGTGCATACTCAAGGAGAACACTTATACCTTGAAATTTAGTGAGAGATCATCTTATAATGCTACCGTCAATCAAAGAAAAATAAGATGCATAAAGGATAAACATCACATGCAATCAATATAAGTGATATGATATGGCCATCATCATCTTGTGCTTGTGATCACCATCTCCGAAGCACCATCATGATCACCATCTTCACCGGAGCGACACCTTGATCTCCATCGTAGCGTCATTGTCGTTTCGCCACCTATTGCTTCTACGACTATCGCTACCGTTTAGTGATAAAGTAAAGCAATTACAGGGCGATTGCATTGCATACAATAAAGCGACAACCATATAGCTCCTACTAGTTGCCGATAACTCGGTTACAAAACATGATAATCTCATACAATAAAATATAGCATCACGTCTTGACCATATCACATCACAACATGCTCTACAAAAACAAGTTAGACGTCCTCTACTTTGTTGTTGCAAGTTTTACGTGGCTGCTATAGGCTTAGCAAGAACCATTCTTACCTACGCATCAAAACCACAACGATAGTTCGTCAAGTTAGTGTTGTTTTAACCTTCTCAAGGACCGGGCGTAGCCACACTGGTTCAACTAAAGTTGGAGAAACTGGCACTCGCCAGCCACCTATGTGCAAAGCACGTCGGTAGAACCAGTCTCGCCTAAGCGTACGTGTAATGTCGGTCCGGGCTGCTTCATCCAACAATACCGCAGAACCAAAGTATGACATGCTGGTAAGTAGTATGACTTGTATCGCCCACAACTCACTTGTTTTCTACTCGTGCATAAAACATCAACGCATAAAACCTGGCTCGGATGCCACTGTTGGGTAACGCAGTAAATTCAAAAAAATTCCTACGCACATGCAAGATCATGGTGATGCATAGCAACGAGAGGGGAGAGTGTGTCCACGTACCCTCGTAGACCGAAAGAGGAAGCGTTAGCACAACGCGGTTGATGTAGTCGTACGTCTTCACGGCCCGACCGATCAAGCACTGAAAGCACGGCACCTCCGAGTTCTTGCACACGTACAACTCGATGATGTCCCTCGAACTCCGATCCAGCCGAGTGTCGAGGGAGAGTTCGGTCAGCACGATGGCATGGTGACGATGATGATGTTCTACCGACGCAGGGCTTCGCCTAAGCACCACTATGATATTATCGAGGTGGATTATGGTGGAGGGGGGCACCGCACACGGCTAAGAGATCAATGATCAAATGTTGTGTCTATGGGGTGCCGCTGCCCCCGTATATAATGGAGCAAGGGGGGAGGCGGCCGTCCTAGGAGGAGGGCGCGCCAAGGGGGGAGTCCTACTCCCACCGGGAGTAGGACTCCTCCTTCCCTTGTTGGAGTAGGAGAGAAGGAAAGAGGGGGAGAGGAAGGAGGAAAAGGGGGCTGCACCCCTTGTCCAATTTGGACCAGAGGGGGGCGCACTCCTCCTTCCTTTTGGCCTCTCTCCTCTATTCCCGTATGGCCCAATAAGGCCCATATACTCCCCGGCGAATTCCCGTAACTCTCCGGTACTCCAAAAAATACCCGAATCACTCGGAACCTTTCCGAAGTCCGAATATAGTTTTCCAATATATCGGTCTTTACATCTCGACCATTTCAAGACTCCTCATCATGTCCCCAATCTCATCCGGGACTCCAAACTACCTTCGGTACATCAAAACACATAAACTCATAATATAACCGTCATCGAACTTTAAGCGTGCGGACCCTACGGGTTCGAGAACTATGTAGACATGACCGAGACACGTCTCCGGTCAATAACCAATAGCGGAACCTGGATGCTCATATTGGCACGAAGATCTTTATCAGTCAAACCGCATAACAACATACGTTTGTTCCCTTTGTCATCGGTATGTTACTTGCCCGAGATTCGATCGTCGGTATCTCAATACCTAGTTCAATCTCGTTACCGGCAAGTCTCTTTACTCGTTATGTAATACATCATCTCGCAACTAACTCATTAGTCGCATTGCTTGCAAGGCTTATAGTGATGTGCATTACCAAGAGGGCCCGGAGATACCTCTCCGACCATCGGAGTGACAAATCCTAATCTCGAAATACGTAAACTCAACAAGTACCTTCGGAGACACCTGTAGAGCACCTTTATAATCACCCAGTTACGTTGTGACGTTTGGTTGCACACAAAGTGTTCCTCCGGTAAACGGGAGTTACATAATCTCATAGTCATAGGAACATGTATAAGTCATGAAGAAAGCAATGGCAACATACTAAACGATCAAGTGCTAAGCTAACGGAATGGGTCAAGTCAATCACATCATTCTCCAATGATATAATCCCATTAATCAAATGACAACTCATGTCTATGGCTAGGAAACTTAACCATCTTTGATTCAACGAGCTAGTCAAGTAGAGGCAAACTAGTGACATTATGTTTTTCTATGTATTCACACATGTACTTAGTTTCCGGTTAATACAATTCTAGCATGAATAATAAACATTTATCATGAAATAAGGAAATAAATAATAACTTTATTATTGGCTCTAGGGCATATTTCCTTCATTCTCCTCGGCCGAAATGACATGTGCCGAATAATTCATAAACCATGGTCGGCAAAACACGCTCTCCTCGCCCGAAATAGCTCACGCCCACTATTTCAAAACACTCTCTCCTCGCCTGAAATCGCTCGCGCCCACTATAGTTCAAAACACGCCCTCCTCGCCCGAAATCGCTCCCGCCCACTATTTGGGATGAAGCAAAGTTACTCTACTATCCCCGACCCTCAGTACACAGACCCAAGCCGAGAAGCCTAAAGGCAAGGGTAGAACTGTAACTCCCCCTCACATTTCAGTTAAATGCGTCCGTAAGACATGGTTCCACTCTCCTCCCAATCCCCCCCCCTCGCCTCCCCCATTCATACCTCGTGGGCGCCAAATCACCTTCTCCCCGGGAAGCTCCCTTCTCCTGAGCCGCGAAACCTCAGCCCCACCTCCATGGCGCCCCCCACCGCACCAATTTCACAGCCGCCCTCCTCCCTAATGCCGGAGACGTTGTCCATTTGCTGTCGTGCACTGGGCCGTGTGCCTCTTACTCCGTGCTGCTGGTGCTGCCTCGACGACGGCCGCGTGAACCGTACCGGAGCCGATTCACCCCCGCCATTGTTCACGGCGCCGGAGTGGCTCCAACTTCAGATCCGTCCAGAGTCCTGGCGCTGCTTCCCCGTAGCCATCGACCGTCGCGACATCGCTATTTCCCTGTCGCCGGTCGCCACCGCAACCGCGCCGGCCTCACCAACTCGGCAGCTGGACCTGCCTACTTCACCATGCCGCCAGATAGGTCGCACCCTCATCTCAAATCACTTTATTTAGGCGTCAGTTGTCTAAATTTTTATTCTGGGTCAATCGATTTCCAATGGGAAGCAGCACCCCTCGAGGCGGCGGAGCTCCTAGGCTGCCGGTTGGCTGGTGTCTAACGTAAGGGTGTGGGGCCGCAAGTTCGCCGTGGAAGCAGCGCTTAGATGGCTATCTTTTAGACTTGCATGGGTTGAAAGTACTACCGCCGCTGGATCTGGATGACAGGGAGTCTTTGTGGATTGGCCCGGGGGCGGCGCAACCACAGCATTGCGGTGGGGCGGGGAGCGGGGTTTTGGCCGGGGCCACAGACGGCGGAGGTAGGCTGCTCTGCCGTTGGTCGCTGGCTCTTTGGGGAAGATTCCAAACAGTGTCAGCCGGGAGGCACAAGACGGCCATCAAGCCATCCGGCGTAGACCGGAGAATACCAAAATAAAATAAAATCGTGTGACCCTAATTTAGTCTTCAGTCAACAGACGTGTGACCACTCTCGTACCTTGATGTTGATCTCTTAGTGTATTTCTTCAGATCAAAGAGATATGTCGTTCTTAACATTATGCGTTATCTGCATCTTCAGACACAACGTCTTCCGACTCACCACAACTGGGAAGCATACACCAGAAGGGAGCTATAGTCCCCACTCAACAGTTCCCTGCATCGAATGCGCGTGCCCGACATGGACAGCCACAACAACTGCAGGGCCATCGACAAGTCAGCACATGATGCTCACTCCTATGGATGGCAGCCAGATAGGTTGTACCCTCATCTTACTTGTGTGCAACATTTATGGCTTTGTTATTCATCTAAGCATGGAAAATAGATCATCACATTTCACTGTATATTCATGCTGATCTCTTACGGGTCTTGTTCAGGAGTTAAGGTTGTTCCATAGCTCAGCTAAGATACTTGTTCTTTAGGTAACGCTGTTCCATAGTTATCATCCATCAGCCAATGCTATCCCACAGGCTAGTGATTATAGTATTATACCACTTCTAGTATTACCTATGTTGTTCTTTAATACTTTTGTGTGCCATCTAGTTAATCTCGAGTACAAACGATACATATTTTGTTGCTTTCATCTGTGTTCTCCCTTTAGTTTATGAGACCTGTTGCTGCTAGTTAACCCCATTCCTACTATTTATGTCGTCTCCTACAGACACTCATTACATAAATCTAACTACTAGTTGTCTTCCATGCATGTCAGATATAATTGCACACACTGATATATCCACAAGAACCTCACGGAGCAATGTAAAGGCCAATAAACTTGATGTCAATGATACCCAATATGATGGAACATGTAAAGGTAGTTCTTCAGAAGACTTGCAGAAAGATGATGAATCCTCTTCACCCCACAAGGTCCTTGCTCTAACTTGGCATATGATATGGGTACAACATGCATATAATGTCCTGGAGTGTATCTACTCTGTTGCAATGCCATGTGCTTAGCATGCTAATCATGCATGTAAATATGTCATGCCTTCCTGTTTTTCAGTACCTATTCCAATCATGATAACATGTTTTCAAATTCAAATACTGTCATTCTACTCTATCACAATGCCATCTGCTTAATTTGGACATCATGCTTCTGTATATCTTATGCATTGTTATTCATCAGTATGTACTTCATCTGTCTACCATACCATGTTTTTTTTACATTGAAGTGTTGTTCTAGTGCTCTATTGCAATGCCATCTTAGTTTACCAATCAATACACGTGTATGTTGCCTTAGTTATTTCTGTACGTATTCCGCTAGCATACAGTTTTACATTCAACTAGTGTTTTTTTGCTGTGTTGTCCTGTCGTATCCCTAGCTCTTACACCATACTCCCTCCGTCCGGATTACATGTTGCCGAAATAGATAAAAAAGGATGTATCTAGAACTGAAATACGCCTAGACCCATCCATTTTTTTCCGGATGGAGGTAATACATGTCAATATGTCATGCCTTTCTATTCTTCAGTACCTATTCCATCTCTCTGCTATAGCATGTTTTATAATTAAAGCACCATTCTTCTATACAAGGCATGTAAGGGGAAGATGACTATGTTAGAATCTGAAGGGTTACAAACAAGGCCTTTGCAAAAGATCCAAATGCCAGGAGATAATAAACCAACTCCAGTTTTTATAGATACTGCTCCAGCACACAGAAACCCAACTCCTACTGATAATAAGCAGATTCCAGTGGCCAATAAATTAGTCCGCTCCAGTCCAGCAAAAATATGTCAACTCCATTCTAAGAAGCGTGTGCATATCCTTGCATCATGGAATTTTATAGCATGCTGGTCATATTTTCTACATGTTTCTTACCCATCTCTCTTTTAGAAAATAAGCTTAACAGATAGAAGAATTTCTGCAATGGTATCGTTTATGAGGAAAGATTCTTGCAGGAATTCTCTGTGCTCCAGTGTAGATGTAAGTACCTGTTGTATATCACTATTTTTACATCAGCATGTATTTTGTTAATCAGCGTGAATCCAACCTTTATCTGATCTAAATTTAGTTGTAGCAAAATGTATGATTAAAGGCCACAATGTTGATTTTTGTAAGGAAAATTGCTTGGTAGTTTTGCATCCTGAGCTGCATGAGTGTACTATCTCATATCAGTGGGTTTGAATACTTTGGTTCTGCAATGGGTTTTCAGTGTTTTTTTACTGTGTTGTCCTGTCATATCCCTAGCTCTTACATCATACTCCTTCTGTCCGGATTACATGTCGTAGAAATGGATAAAACTGGATGTATCTAGAACTGAAATACGCCTAGACCCATCCATTTATTTCCGGATGGAGGGAATACATGTCAATATGTCATGCCTTTAAATTCTTCAGTACCTATTCCATCTCTGTTGTAGCATGTTTTATAACTGAATCACCATTCTTCTATATAAGGCATGCAAGGGGAAGACAGCTATGTTAGAATCTGAAGGGTTACAAACCAGGTCTTTGCAAAAGATCTAAACGCCAGGAGATAATAAACCAACTCCATTTTTCATAGATACTGCTCCAGCACAGAGAAACCCAACTCCCCCTGATAATAAGCAGATTCCAGTGGCCAAAGAACTAGTCCGCTCCAGTCCAGCAAAAGAATGCCAACTCCATTCTAAGAAGCGTGTGTGTATCCTCACATCATGAAATTTTACAGCATTCTGATCATATTTTCTACATGTTTCTTACCCATCTCTCTTTTAGAAAATAAGGTTAAACGATAGAAGACTTCCTCCATTGGGATCTTATTCTAGGAAAATATCTTGCGGGAATTCTCTGTGCTCCAATGCTGATGTAAGTACCTGTTGTATATCACTATATTTTTACATCAGCGTGTATTTTGTTAATCGGCGTGAATCTAACCTTTATCTGATCTAAAATTAGTTGTAGCAAAATGTTAAAGGCGCCAATGTTGATTTTTTGTAAGGAAAACTGCCTGGTAGTTCTGCATACTGAGCGGCATGAGTGTACTATCTCATATCACACACATTACTAAATTGTAGTGCTTCTCTGGTTGCTCATTCATTCATTGTGTCAATGTTGCTTTCATTTTACCTTACCTGGCCGATGATAGCTATGCCATATTGTGTTAATTTGGTGTAGGCTAGTTGCCCAAACGTTCATTGTGTCAATGTTGCTTTCCTATTATCTGACTTGGCCAATGATAGCAATGCTACTGTGTTAATTTTGTGCAGGCTGCTGAAGATAAGAAGACAAACTCTGAAAACAGCAAGGCAACCCCATTATTTCTTTCCAGTAAATCTAGGCCAGGTAATATGGCAATAACTCATGATTAATTTGTTTGGTTCCCGTACTAATTTATGTTATGATGCAGTGGTCGAGACACTCTCCACTATCAATAATACAAGCCTTCCAAAATCACCATTTGAATCTGTTCAGTATCCTCTTTCTCGAATGCAACGGAATAAATATATGTTTGTGAACCAATTAATGGCTGAAGCAATGATGGAAATGGTGGATGAATCAGAGGTGCAGAGTCGTGCGACACAACAACTGATCAATGTTTTCAGAGACAGTGTAGCAAAGCAGCAAGAACTTTCCCACATGCTTATGGGCGTCATCTGTGCTGAGGTTGCAGATTGTGACGTTGTAGATGGTTAGGTTCTTCTCATTTATTTGCACTGGCATCAATCTTTGATTGCCCAGTGGATGTAATTTCCTGTAATATATGCTGGATGTGCAACGTTATTCCCTGTATGCCGTACCTTTGCTTGATCGGTTTTGGTCCTGTGCATAATTGCTCGTCGTAATGGGCTCAAATTATCTAATTTGGCCTAAAGACATGTACGAACTTTAGTGGGCCCATTAAGTTAATGGGCCGTTACTAGGCCGAAAGTTAATGGTCGGCCTGCCTCTTACCTCTCGGGTCATTAACAGGCCGACATTGAAGCGGGCAACAGGTGGGCCCAATTTATTTCACGGGCCGTTAACAGGCCATTACTAAGTTTGGGCTACATATGGCCCAACTATACTGTAGGCCTTTAGCAGGCCGAAAGAGACAACGGGCTTGCACTAGACCATGAAGAGCATGGGCCGCTAAGAGGCCAAAAGTCAGGTTGTGGGCCTTTAGCAGGCCGAAAGAGAAACCGGGCTGGTATTGGACCATGAAGGGCATGGGCCGTTAAAAGGCCAAAACTAAGGTCCGACTACAAATGGCCCAGCTCATTTATGGTCCGTTAATAGGCCGAAAGGCACACAGGGTCGGGAATTGGCCCAACACTTAAATGGGTCGCTAAAAGGCCAAAACTCAGGTCCGACTACAAATGGCCCAACTGATTTATGGGCCGTCAACAGGCTGAAAGTGACACCGGGCCGGAAATTGGCCCAACACTTAAATGGGCCACTAAAAGGCCGAAACTTAGGTCCGACTACAAATGGCCCATCAGATTTATGGGCCGTCAACAGGCTGAAAGACACACCGGGCCGGAAATTAGCCCAACATTTAAATGGGTCGCTAAAAGGCCGAAAGATGTACATCCTGAAAATTGGCCCATCCATTGAATGGGCCGTTAATAGGCCGAAATCTCATCGGGTCGATATTGAGCCCAAATATATAGCGGGCTGTTAACGGGCTCGAACTGACGATGGGCTGCAATGGTGTCAAATCTTTAACGGTCCGTTTACGGGCCGAATTGGCACATCTCATATGGGTCGTGGGCTTAAATGAACCTGACACAAGTAGGCATTATATACGCCGGCCTGCTAATTTTTACTGGGTCGGCCTTTTTCACCGGAATGGGCCACTGTTGGGCCGTGCCACATGTCGACCTATCATAGGCGCCTCCTGTCCAATGAGTGGATGACATCTGTCCCAACGGTGAGGCAACACGTGTTTCCTGCGGCCAATGATGATTTTACACGTGGAAAATCCCCATTGGTCTGGGCTGTTAACGGGCTATCGGATCCAAAACCGGACCCGATAGCTTAACGGTGTTCCGTTACGGTGGATGCCATGTGCCGATCACCCTTGAAGAAAGCACTTATGTGAGGCACGATTTATCGTCATGGAAGTGGACACTTCCGTGATGATAATTTTGGTAATGTCATGGAACACTTCTACGACAGCACAGGTATGAATGTCTTGATTTTGTCATAAAATCGTCATGAATGTACATGCATGACAAAAAACGTGACCTACTATGACAAACATGTATCATCACGAAAGTGTATTTTTTTGTAGTGAGTGGCGCTGGAGTGCCACTGGGGCCATGATCATCACTACAATCTACACCAACACCTCCGTCATCTTCACCAACATCTTCATCACCTTCCCCCATCTATCTACAGCGGCCCACTCTCCTGCAACCCGCTATACCCTCTACTTGAACATGGTGCTTTATGCTTCATATTATTACCCAATGATGTGTTGCCACCCTATGATGTCTGAGTAGATTTTCTTTGTCCTATCAGTAATTGATGAATTGCTATGATTGGTTTAATTTGCTTGTGGTTATGTTGCTATCCTTTGGTGCCCATCATATGAGCGCGCGCGTGGATCACACCATAGGGTTAGTTGTATGTTGATAGGACTATGTATTGGAGGGCAAGAGTGATAGAAGCTTCAACCTAGCATAGAAATTGATGCATACGGGATTGAAGGGGGACCAATATATCTTAATGCTATGGTTGGGTTTGACCTTAATTAACGTTAGTAGTTGCGGATGCTTTCTAATAGTTCCAATCATAAGTGCATAGAATTCCAAGTCAGGGATGACATGCTAGCAGTGGCCTCTCCCACATAAAACTTGCTATCGGTCTAGTAAAGTAGTCAATTGCTTAGGGACAATTTTGCAACTCCTACCACCACTTTTCCACACTCGCTATACTAACTTTATTTCTTCTTTAACTAAACAGCCCCTAGTTTATGTTTACGTGCTCTTTATATTCTTGCAAACCTATCCCTTACAACTACAAAGTACTTCTAGTTTCACACTTGTTTTAGGTAAAGCGAACGTCAAGCGTGCGTAGAGTTGTGTTGGTGGTTGATAGAACTTGAGGGAATATTTGTTCTACCTTTAGCTCCTTGTTGGGTTCGACACTCTTACTTATCAAAAGAGGCTACAATTGATCCCCTATACTTGTGGGTTATCAAGACCTTTTTCTGGCGCCGTTGCCGGGGAGTTATAGCGTGGGGTGAATATTCTCGTGTGTGCTTATTTGCTTTATCACTAAGTAATTTTTATTTGCTGTTCTAAGTTGTTTTCTATCTTTAGTTATGGGTAGGAAACGCAAAATACCAAAAAAAATTTAGTTGTACCTACTACACCAATGGTTGAAGAACCATTCAAAATCTATCACACTCCTGAAGCTTTTTACTTGGATCATCTTCGATCCCTATGTGCTCGTGCTGAAACCCCCAACTATCTTAGTTGAGGGAAAATCTTTAGATGAGCATGCTTGTTATGTGCAACACCGCTTATCTCAAAAAGGGAAACTTTTACTGGATCAAATTCATCGTTTGTAATGCTATGCTTGGAATTTTTGTGAAATATATGATTTTATTTGTTGTTCTGAAAACCCTAAGAAACACCTTCCCTACCAATGTGATTTCAGTGATAATGGAATCATATCTTCGTATGCTAAGGGTGTTTATAATTACTATGATGTTCAACAAATTGAAGAATTTGTTGCTTTTAAGGGTGCTTATGAAATTGCTTCTTTGATTGGAAAGTATGATGCTACTCTTTACAAATCTGAAAATTTTGCCATATTTAAATATTGTTATATAATTATGCTTCTAATGCTTATATTAAACCATATATTGAGGACTCCTCCGCTGTCCAAGAAGAGACTAATATTTTGCAGGAGTCTATGGAAGAAGGAATTGATGAAACTGTGGGCTCATTGGATGAAAAAGATGATGAGGAGAGCGAAGAACAAAAGGAGGAAGAGCGGATTAGCTACCCGTGCCCACCTTCTAATGAGAGTAACTCTTCAACTCATACATTATTTAATTTCCCTTCGTTCTTACTGAAGGATGATTGCTATGATGATTGTTATGAACCCGTTGATTCTTTTGAAATATTCCTTTTTGATGATGCTTGCTATGCTTGTGGCCAAGATGCCAATATGAATTATGCTTATGGAAATGAACTTGCTATAGTTCCTTATGTTAAACATGAAATTGTTGCTATTGCACGCACGCATGATAGTCCTATTATCCTTTTGAATTCTCCCGACTACACTATATCGGAGAAGTTTGCACTTATTAAGGATTATATCAATGGGTTGCGTTTTACTACTACACATGATGATTTTGATAGATATAATATGCATGTGCTTGCTGCTCCTACTTGCAATTATTATGAGAGAGTAACTACATCCCCGCCTCTCCATGTTTCCAATATGATAAAATTGCAAGAAACTGTTTATACTATGCATTGGCCTTTACTTTGTGTGCATGAATTGTTCTTTTATGACATGCCGATGCATAGGAAGAGAGTTTGACTTCGTTGTTGCATGATATATGTTACTTTGTGCTCACTACTAAATCACAAATCATTGTTAATTAAAATTGGCTTTGATATACCTTGGGATCCGGGTGGATCCATTACTTGAGCACTATATGCCTAGCTTAATGGCTTCAAAGGAAGCGCTGCCAGGGAGACAACCCGGAAGTTTTAGAGAGTAATTTATTTCTGTTGTGTGCTTTTATAAAGTTTAAAAACAAAAATAATATGCCAAGATTTTCCTTTAGGATGTTTACATTGCTTGTTGGTTTGTGCGGTGCAAGACAGAAACTTTATCTGTAGTGTGCGATTTTAAGTTTTTTACTGGAACATCAAACGGTTCTGAAACTTTTTGCACTGTCTTTCTATAAAAATTGTTTATTCTTCCTAATTTTGGCAGAATTTGTGGAGTACCAGAAGTATGGTGAATGTTCAGATTACTACAGACTGTCCTGTTTAAGACAGATTCTGTTTCTGATGCATAGTTTGCTTGTTTTAATGAAACTATCAATTTCTATCAGTGGATTAAGCCATGGAAAAGTTATATTACAGTAGCTACAATGAAAAAACAAAATATGAATTGGTTTGCAATAGTACCTAGAGTAGTGATTTGTTTTATTATACTAACGGATCTTACCGAGCTTTCTGTTGAGTTTTGTGTGGATGAAGTGTTCGAGATCGAGGAGGTCTCGATATGAGGAGAAGGAGGAGAGGCAAGAGATCAAGCTTGGGGATGCCCAAAGTACCCCAAGTAAATATTCATGGAGACTCAAGCGTCTACGCTTGGGGATGCCCCGGAAGGCATCCCATCTTTCTTTAACAAGTATCGGTATGTTTTCGGATTCGTTTCGTTCATGTGATATGTGCAAATCTTGGAGCGTCTTTTGCATTTAGTTTTCACTTTTCTTTTATGCAGCATGCTGGTATGAGATAGTCCTTGGTTGATTTATAGAATGCTCATTGCACTTCACTTATATCTTTTGAGTATGGCTTTATAGAATGCTTCATGTGCTTCATTTATATCATTTGAAGTTTGGATTGCCTGTTTCTCTTCACATAGAAAACCGCCATTTGTAGAATGCTCTTTTGCTTCACTTATATTGTTAGAGTGTGGGCATATCTTTTGTAGAAACAATTAAACTCTCTTGCTTCACTTATATCTATTTAGAGAGTTGACAGGAATTGGTCATTCACATGGTTAGTCATAAAATCCTACATAAAACTTGTAGATCACTGAATATGATATGTTTGATTCCCTGCAATAGCTTTGCGATATAAAGATGGTGATATTAGAGTCATGCTAGTGGGTAGTTGTGGGTTGTAGAAATACTTGTGTTGAAGTTTGTGATTCCCATAGCATGCACGTATGTGAACCGTTATATAACGAAGTCGGAGAATGAGGTATTTATTGATTGTCTTCCTTATGAGTGGCGGTCGGGGACAAGCGATGGTCCTTTCTTACCAATCTATCCCCCTAGGAGCATGTGCGTAGTACTTTGTTTTGATGACTAATAGATTTTTGCAATAATTATGTGAGTTCTTTATGACTAATGTTGAGTCCATGGATTATACGCACTCTCACCCTTCCATCATTGCTAGCCTCTTTGGTACCGTGCATTACCCTTTCTCACCTCGAGAGTTGGTGCAAACTTCGCCGGTGCATCCAAACCCCGTGATACGATACGCTCTATCACACATAAGCCTCCTTATATATTCCTAAAAACAGCCAGCATACCTACCTATTATGGCATTTCCATAGCCATTCCGAGATATATTGGCATGCAACTTCCATCATCATCATATGCATGACTTGAGCATTTATTCTCATATTGCTTCGCATGATCGTAAGATAGCTAGCATGATGTTTTCATGGCTTGTCCATTTTTTGGTGCCATTGCTACGCTTGATCATTGCACATCCTGGTGCACCGCCGGAGGCATTCATATAGAGTCATATCTTTGTTCTAGTATCAAGTTGTAATATTGAGTTGTAAGTAAATAAAAGTGTGATGATCATCATTATTAGAACATTGTCCCATGTGAGATCATCAAAATAAAAGTGGCCAAAGAAGCCCCCCCCCCAAAAGAGAGAGAGAGAGAGAGGCCAAAGAAGCCTACTACAAAAAAGAGGGAAAAAAGAGAAGGGACAATGTTACTATCCTTTTACCACACTTGTGCTTCAGAGTAGCACCATGTTCTTCATATAGAGAGTCTCTTGAGTTATCACTTTCATATACTAGTGGGCATTTTCATTATAGAACTTGGCTTGTATATTCCGATGATGGGCTTCCTCAAATGCCCGAGGTCTTCATGAGCAAGCAAGTTGGATGCACACCCACTTAGTTTCAGTTGAGCTTTCATACACTTATAGCTCTAGTGCTTCCCTTGCATGGCAATCCCTACTCCTCGCATTGACATCAATTGATGGGCATCTCCATAGCCTGTTGATTAGCCGCGTCGATGTGAGACTTTCTTCCTTTTGTCTTCCCCACACAACCTCCATCATCATATTCTATTCCACCTATAGTGTTATGTCCATGGCTCACGCTCATGTATTGCGTGAAAGTTGAAAAGGTTTGAGAACGTCAAAAGTATGAAACGATTGCTTGGCTTGTCATCGGGGTTGTGCATGATTTGAATATTTTGTGTGGTGAAGATGGAGCATAGCCAGACCATATGATTTTATAGGGATAACTTTATTTGGCCATGTTATTTTGAAAAGACATGATTGCTTTATTAGTATGCTTGAAGTATTATTGTCTTAATGTCAAATGATAGACTATTGCTTTGAATCACTCGTGTCTTAATATTCATGCCATGATTAGATTATGTGAACAAGATTATGCTAGGTAGCATTCCACATCAAAAATTATCTTTTTTATCATTTACCTACTCCAGGACGAGCAGGAATTAAGCTTGGGGATGCTGATACATCTCCATCGTATCTATAATTTTTTATTGTTCCATGCCAATATTATACAACTTTCACATACTTTTGGCAACTTATAGTATTTTTGGGACTAACAAATTGATCCAGTGCCCAGTGTCAGTTCTTGTTTGTTGCATGTTTTTTGTTTCACAAAAAATCCATATCAATCGGAGTCCAAGCGGGATAAAAATGGATGAAGAATTTTTTTCGGAATATATCTGAACTTTGAGAAGTGGAATCAACACGAGACGATGCTTGAGGGGGCCATGAGGCAGGAGGGCGCGCCCCGGGGGGTGGGCGCGCCCCTCACCCTCGTGGACACCCCGTAAGGCGGTTGTTGCCCTTCTTTCGCCGCAAGAAAGCTAATATCTGGAAAAAAATCGTGTTCAAAGTTTCAACCCAATCGGTGTTACAGATCTCCGGGAATATAAGAAATGGTGAAAGAGCAGAATCAAAAACGCGGAAATAGAGAGAGACAGAGAGAAAGATCCAATCTCGAAGGGGATCTCGCCCCTCCCATGCCATTGAATCCATGGACCAGAGGGGAAACCCTTCTCCCATCTAGGGGGAAGGTCAAGGAAGAAGAAGAAGGAGGGGGGCTCTCTCCCCCTCGCTTCAAGTGGCGCCGGAGTGCCACCGGGGCCATCATCATCACCGCAATCTACACCAACACCTCTGTCATCTTCACCAACATCTTCATCACCTTCCCCCATCTATCTACAGCAGCCCACTCTCTCGCAACCCTCTGTACCCTCTACTTGAACATGGTGCTTTATGCTTCATATTATTATCCAATGATGAGTTGCCATCCTATGATGTCTGAGTAGATTTTTATTGTCCTATCGGTAATTGGTGAATTGCTATGATTGGTTTAATTTTCTTGTGGTTATGTTGCTGTCCTTTGGTGCCCATCATATGAGCGCGCGCGTGGATCACACCATAGGGTTAGTTCTATGTTGATAGGACTATGTATTGGAGGGCAAGAGTGACAAAAGCTTCAACCTAGCATAGAAATTGATGCATACGGGATTGAAGGGGGGCCAATATATCTTAATGCTATGGTTGGGTTTTACCTTAATGAATGTTAGTAGTTGTGAATGCTTGCTAATAGTTCCAATCATAAGTGTATAGAATTCCAAGTCAGGGATGACATGCTAGCAGTGGCCTCTCCCACATAAAAGTTGCTATCGGTCTAGTACAGTAGTCAGTTGCTTAGGGACAATTTCGCAACTCCTACCACCACTTTTCCACACTCTCTATACTAACTTTATTGCTTCTTTATCTAAATAGCCCCTAGTTCATATTTACGTGCTCTTTATATTCTTGCAAACCTATCCCGTTACAACTACAAAGTACTTCTAGTTTCATACTCCCTCCGTCCCAAAAATAAGTGTCTTGAGCTTAGTATAAATTTGTACTAGAGCTAGTACAAAGTTGAGACGCTTATTTTGGGACGGAGGAGTACTTGTTTTAGGTAAAGCGAACGTCAAGCATGCGTAGAGTTGTATTGGTGGTCGATAGAACTTGAGGGAATATTTGTTCTACCTTTAGCTCCTCGTTGGGTTCGACACTCTTACTTATCGAAAGAGGCTACAATTGATCCCCTATACTTGTGGGTTATCATGAAGACATCGCGCCGGAGGGCGGAGCAGACGGCCAGCCTCCACTGGACCGTGCCTCCAGCAACGAGCTGCGTGTGAGCACGCCGACTGCTGCTGAGGATGACTCGGCCGAGACTCGCCAGCCGACCACTCCACCGACCGGCGCCGCCGACTCCACCAACCTGCCGGATTCGCCTGCTGCGCCCTTGGTCTAGGCAGCCATCTTATCTTTAATTGTTCCTGTTTAGTAGTCTTTTGAACAAATACTTGTTAAATTTGCGCAGTTCCACCCACTGGGTGTGTATTCAAACTCTGTTGAATTCCGGCTTGAAAGCCTTGCTTTATGTAAATATTGTTCTGCACGTGTTGTGCTTGTGCTCTTATTCCGACGTTGCTTGCTTTTTTTTATCCTTTTAGGCTTTTTCCTTTGCCGCCCTCCCTTGGTTGCCGCCTTGCCAGCCGGATAGCCGCTCTGCGAACTGTGGCTTGGACAAGTGCTTAGCCGTTTGGGAGGAAAAGTACTTCAGCTTTTTAGGACGTAGTAAGGTAAGTGAGAAGCCTGCCGGCCAGATGCTCAGCAGCCGGTCGGCTAGGCGGGAGGTCGGCTTGTCTTATGTGAATGCTTTTGTCCTTAGCCGTTTTTTGTGTGGGCATCGTTTCCTGCCTTCGACTCTTGCTAGCCGGACAGCCGCTCTGCGAGTTGTGGCTTGTGGCAAGAGCGGGCTTAGATGCCGGCACATTACTTGTCCGACTGCAGGTCGCATTGACATATTACAAGGCGGTAAACCCCCGGGCCGACTGGTCGGACCCGGTGCCTGGCAGAAGAAGTGAAATAACACATTCGTAGGCATAAAACTTATCATATAGATAAAAGAGGGTAGTCCCCGAGTGCTCTTCGGGGGACCCGATGTCTTGCGCTTAATAGAAAAGATAGCGTGGTACATACTTCATCAACTGTAAAATCTTCGAAGGAGGTTGGCATTCCATGGCCACTCCGATTCCTTGCCGGAGTCATCCCTCTTGCGCGCCCTGGGCTTGTGTGCATCGATGAGGTAGTAGGAGTCGTTTCCCAGGGCTTTGCTAATGACGAAGGGGCCTTCCCAAGGGGCCGAGAGCTTGTGCTGGCCGGCTGTTCGCTGGATCAGCCGGAGCACAAGGTCGCCCTCTTGGAAGGATCTTGGCTTGACCTTCCGACTGTGGTAGCGGCGCAGGCTCTGCTGGTAGATGGCGGACCGACTGAGTGCTAACAGCCGACCCTCTTCCAGCAGATCGACATTTTCTTCTCGTGCTTCCTTCGCCTCCGCCTCTGTGTACATGGTGATGCGATGTGAGTCGAACTCGATGTCAGTTGGGATGACAGCCTCGGCACCATACACAAGGAAGAAGGGAGTGAAGCCGGTTGACTTGTTCGGAGTGGTACGCAGGCTCCAAAGGACGGCCGACAGCTCATCGATCAGCAGACGGCCGAGCGCTCCAGTGGCTCGACCAGTCGGGGCTCGATGCCGAAGAGGATGAGGCCATTTGCTCGCTCGACTTGGCCGTTTGATTGCATATGGGCAACGGACGCTAAGTCTAGTCGGATGCCTTGTGTTGCGCAGAAATGAGCCAATGCTCCCTTGGCAAAATTCGTGCCATTGTCGGTGATGATGTTGTGTGGTACGCCATACCGGACGGTGATATCTGCAATGAAGGTCACAGTAGTCGGCCCATTCAGCTTCTTGATTGGCTTCGCTTTGATCCACTTGGTGCACTTGTCCACGGTGACAAGCAGATGAGGCATGACATCGTGTGTTGGCTTGAATGGACCCACCATGTCCAGCCCCTAGACGGCAAAGAGCCAAGTGAGGGGATGGTCTTGAGTGCAGAAGCCGGCAAGTGTTGCTTCGAGCTGAATACTTGGCACCCTTTGCAATGTTTGACCAAATCTTTGGCGTCTTCCAAAGTAGTCGGCCAGAAGAAACAGTGGTGGAAAGCTTTGGCGACAAGTGACCTTGAGGCCGCATGGTGGTCGCATTCGCCTTGATGGATATCTTTGAGGATTGCCATACCTTTCTCTGGCTCTACACAACGCTGGAAAACTCCAGTCGCATTGCGCCTGACAAGCTCTCTGTTTACTATTGTGTAGGCTCCTGCCTGGCGTTGCACTTGCCGGGCCGAGATCTCATCAGTCGGCGGCTCTCTGTTCACCAGAAAGTTGAGGATGGGTTGCGCCCATGATGGAGTTGCGACTTCTTCTACTGCTGTCACGGCCCTTGCAACCAGGGCGGTTGGGTTTGGAGGTGGCGGGTTGGGGTCGGCCACCGCCTGCTGTGTCGTTGAAGTCCCCGGGCCGGCTGCTGCAGTCCTCGGGCCGGGTTCTGAAGTCCCCGTGCCGGGTGCGGCTGCAGCAGTCCATGAGCCACCTACCGAAGTCCTCGAGCTGACTGCTGATGTCCCCAAGTCGAATCCGACTGTTCCTGGATCAGCCGACACGAAGATGGAATCTGATTCTGGCGAAGACTTGATAGACGGCTTGAGGAGGCGCTGAAGGGAGACGCCGGCTGGTATGGCTTGTCGGGTGGAGCTGAGTCGTGCCAGGGTATCTGCTTGCTCATTGTCGGCCCGTGGCACATGAAGGAACTCACACCCTTCGAAATATCCACTGAGTTGCTGGACGAGGAAGCAGTAGCTTGCCATGTTTGCATCTTTGGTGTCCCAGTCGTCGGGCGACTGTTGGACCACCAAATCCGAGTTGCCGTAGCACAGGACCCGGCGGAAGCCGAGCTCTTTGGCCAGCCGGAGCCCATGTACGAGTGCCTCATACTCGGCCACATTGTTGGATGCGGCGAAGTGGATTTGTAATGTGTATCTGAGCTTGTCGCCCTTGGGAGAGAGGTAAGGACGATGCCGGCTCCCAGACCAGTGCGCATCTTGGAGCCATCAAAGTGCATCCGCCAATGGGTGGCTGGTGCTGGCGGCAGGTACTGGGTCTCGGCCTAGTCGACGAGGAAGTCGGCCAGCACTTGGGACTTGATGGCGGTGCGAGGATGGTAGAAGATGGTATATGGAGCCAGCTCAATAGCCCATTTGGCCACCCGGCCTGAAGCATCTCGGCTGCCCATGATGTCGGCAAGTGGGGCAGTGCAAACAACCGTGATGGGGTGCTCTTGAAAGTATGGCTTCAGCTTCTTGGCAGCAAAGTACATGCCATATCACATCTTCTGGTAGTGGGGGTAGTTCTGCTTTGAGGCTGACAACACCTCGCTCAGGTAGTACACGGGCCTCTGGAGCGGCTGTGCCTTGCCGTCCTCTGGGCGCTGCACCACGATGACTGTGCTGACCACCCGGCTGGTTGCGGCAATGTAAAGGAGCATGGGCTCTTTGTCAGTCAAAGCCGCCAGGACAGGCAGCATGGTCAACATCTTCTTCAGCTGGTGAAAGGCTTCGTCTTCCTAGTCATTCCACTCGAAGTGAGTGGTTTTCTTCATGAGTCGATACAGGGGGAGAGCCTTCTCTCCCAGTCGACTGATGAAGCGGCTGAGGGATGCCAAGCATCCGATGAATTTCTAGACGTCGCGCAGTCGGGTTGGTATCTCCATCCTCTCGATGGCCTTGCTCTTCACAGGGTTGCACTCAATGCCATGTTCGGAGACCAGGAAGCCAAGGAGCTGGCCGGCTAGTACTCCAAAAATGCATTTCTTCGGGTTGAGCTTCATTTGAAAACGGCGCAAGTTGTCAAATGTCTCCTTGAGATCTTACAACAGGGTGCCGCACTTCTCTATCTTCCCCCACGATGTCGTCTACATAGACGTGGGCATTTCTGCCGAGCTGCTTGAGGAGGCACTTCTGCATGCAACGCTGAAAAGTGGCACCGGCATTTCTCAAGCCGAATGTCATGGTCAGGTAGCAGAAGGCTCCGAATGGTGTGATGAAGGCGGTCTTCAGGCGGTCGGCCGGGTCCAGCTTGATCTGGTGGTACCCTGAGTAAGCATCCAAGAAACTCAATAGCTCGCATCTAGCTGTGGAGTCCATCACTTGATCAATCCGTGGTAAAGCAAATGGATCTTTGGGGAAGGCCTTGTTGAGGCTAGTGTAGTCAATGCACATGCGCCACTTGTTCTTCTTCTTCAGTACAAGGACTGGGTTGGCTAGCCACTCTGGAAAGAACACTTCCATAATGAAGTTGGCTACTAGGAGCCGGGCTATCTCTTCACCAACAATTCTTCTCTTCTCTTCCGACAGTCGGCGGAGAGGTTGCTTGACTGGTTTTGCGTATGCTCTGACATGTAGCTTGTGCTCTGCGAAATCCTTTGGAACACCTGGCATGTCCTTGGGGGACCATGCAAAGATATCCTGATTCTCACGGAGGAAATCGACGAGCTCGCTTTCCTATTTTTTGTCAAGGTTGGTCCCTGTGAGAGCGAACCTCTCCGGGTGGTCCGGGTCCAAGGGTATCTTCTTGGTTTCTTTGGCCGACTGGAAGGAGCCTTGGGTCTCCGACTCCTTGGGGTCTGGCGACAGGTCCGGCTGCTTGCTGGCCATGGCCACAACCCGGTCAAGGAGCTTCTTCCCTGCGGCGATCATAAGGGACTCGGCCAGCCGACTGCTAGCTGCGGCACAGGCGACCGACTTCTTGTAGTATCCGACTATGGTGATGATTCCCTTGGTGCTCGGTATCTTCATCTTGAGGTAGGCGTAATGAGGTACAACCATGAACTTGGCCAGAGCAGGTCGGCCAAGTAACGCATGATAGGGGTTCTCCAAGTCCACTACTTCAAACCAAAATGCTTCGCGGCGGAAGTGATCTTTGTCTCCGAAGAGGACATCTATCTTGATCTTGCCAATTGGTGAGCAGGAAAGGCCAGGCACAATGCCATGGAAGACGGTCCGGCTGGGCAGGAGCTGCTTCGTCTTGATGTTCAACTTTTCCATGGTATCGCGGTAAACGATGTTGATGCTGCTACCGCCATCTATCAGGACTCGGGAGAAATGAGAAGCTCGCCTCTCTGTTGCAAAGGTGGCATCCAACACCAAGGCATAGGAACCCGGTGGCGGGCATCATTCTCGCCGACTCCTTCGCGGCGGCCCAGCCGGCCGCTGAGCGTCGGGTGCTCAACAAGCGGCGGGGAGGCATATCGTCCTCTGCGAGGGGGAGGAGGCGGCGAACAGTCGTCCCACCGCTCCACGGCTCGTGGGCAGCCATCTTGGTCGCGCTCGATGGTAAGGCGCATCCGACTTCAGCTAACAGCCGGCTCATTGTCTCTTTGGTCGCGGGCGCCGCCTACAGTCCGCGTCCGGGAGGTTGCGCCATGCTCCCGGTGGGGGGAGGATTCTCAGTGCACGCGCAGGCTTCTTGCTGCGCAGCAACCGCGTTGATGAGCTACTGGACTCGTTTCATCATGCAGCGGGGCTCTTCACCATCCAGACCCTCTAGTTCGTCTGCTGCCGCCTGGGTAGCACGCAGGTTCTCGATGGGTGTGGCGTAGACCGGGCGGTCGGCCCCCAACATGCTGGCGATAGCCGCGCCGTATTGTTTAACAACGCCCACTCGGCTAGGCCTGCCAGCAATCGGCGTGCCACAGATGGCACGGTCAACCTCGCGCTGGTAGGCCTCAGTGAGGCGTCTCATGGTGGCTAGCTTCTTGCTGCTCTTGATGAGCACGAGGCGGTGGGCCTCCAGCGTCTCGGCGTCGATGTTGCCTGCGATGGGCACAGACAGGTCTCGTATTGTCGCCTGCGGCGGGTCGTGGGCGTCCGAGCCGGATGCTCCGCCGTGGCTGATGACGAGCACCTCGGTGATGGTGTTGCCGCCACTGTCGGCTCGAGGGAGAGGGTCGTCGATGACCACCACGTGGGTGGGGAAGGCATCAAGGGATGCCGTGTCGAAATCGACAAGCATCGGGTCGGTGGAGCCGATCGACTCCAAGTCGGAGGCAGGCTTGTTGGTGATGTCAAGCTTGCCAAGGAGGCCGATGAGGTAGCTCTCGGAGCTGGCTGCGCCCGCGCCTGGCAGAGGCTCGTCGGAGAGGCGAATCTCGCCGATGAGATCAGCGAGGCAGCTCGCCGCGCAAGCAACTTCCGCGCCATGCAGCGCGTCGGCGCAAACGCCATCGGGCGTGTCGGGCTGGCTGCGCTCGCCAGGGAGGAACAAGGTTCCCGTCCAGAGTAGGTCTTCGGACGACGGTGCACCTAGCCCCATGGTGGGCGCCAAATGTCGGGTGGTTGGTGCGACATATGTCAAAGGATGGCTAATCATTGTGGGAGTTAGTAAGGCGTCACTGGTGCCTGGAAACGGGATAAGGCGGAGACATGCACGCCGGCGAATCTTACCCAGGTTCGGGGCTCTCCTAGGAGATAACACCCCTAGTCCTGCTCTATGGGGTCTCCGCATGGTCACTAAATCAACAAGTGCTACAAGGTTGCTCCTCGAGCTGTTCGGCTAGAGGAGGAAGAAGGGCAAGGCTAGCTCTACTCCTCGCTCTATGTGGGTGTGTGTAATCTCAGAGGCTGAACCCTTTGCATGGGTGCCTTGGGGGGGTTATATAGGCCTACCCCCAGGGGTACAATGGTAATTCGGCTGGGCGTAGGCCCATGCCGTCAGTGTCTATGGTCGCCGGCTTCTCCGCCGGCTGCTGGGCCTGCCGTTTGGTGGGTCCCGCCGGCTGCCGGTCTCTCAGCCGACAGGTTGGGCCCACCGCATGCAGGCCCTGCCGGTTGCTCGTTACCGTAGCCCTGCCTCTGATGACGATGGCTTGGTCGGGGAGAGAGTGGCTACAGTACTGCCGCCTGGTGGGCGTTCATTGTAGCCACACCCCGTCTTATCTGGTTAATGGTGCACAAACATTTGGGGAAGGGGAGGGCCAGCTGTCAGGACCGACCTTCCCCTATGCCGACTGGCCTGGGCGTGCCGCCTTCTGGTATTTTACTAGCAGGTAGGGCCCACTGCCTGCGGGCCGTACCGACAACCCATCGTGGGAGTATGGCAGCTCTGTCATGGGTGATGTCATGGTCAACGTGGCAACAATGCCGCGCCGGGCTAGGGATGGCCGCCCGGTACGCTGCACTATGGCCACGCCCGCTCCGGGATTCGGGGGTGGCAGGCTACACTATAGCCACGCCCCGTCTCGTCGCCGTTATGTGGGTGCAAACTTTAAGGGTGCAAGGGTGGGCCGACTGCTAGGAGTCGGCCACTCTGGTGGCCGCCTGCTAGGAGTCGGCCAACCCTAGGGCCACTCTTTGAGCCTTGCCGCCTTCTTGCAGCCGGCCGCTTGGACCAGTCGGCGATAAGAAGGCGGCCCTTTGTCTTGGATGCTTGAGGGGCAAAGCCGGCCCTGATGTTTTGAAACGCTTTGGGGAGCAGATGAGGCTACCCATGGTCATTTACTCCGACAGTTTTTCACTTTGTTTTTGTTTTGTTCTTTCTATTTTACTTTTGTTCATACTTCCAAATATTCTAAATATAAATATTACAAATACAATTTACATAAAACATTTGGAAAATATTAATCATGCATTTGAAAATGTTAAATGTGTACAAAAAATATTTCGATGTATATGGAAAATGTACAATATGTATGAAGAAAATAGACATAAAAATTTTAAGTTTTCAAAATGTTAATTATGTATTTGGAAAATGTTAAATGATTATATAAAATGAATCCAGTGTATACAAGAAAATGTACAATGTGTATGGGAAAATATAGACATAAAAAATATAAGTTTTCAAAAATGTTGATCATGTACTTGGAAAATGTTAAATGTGTATACAAATAATGTTAATCATGTATTTGGGAAATATTAAACATGTATATAGAAAATATACCTGATGTTTACAAAAATGTAGAATGTTTATGGAAAAGATAGGCAGCAAAAATATGTGTTTTAAAAAATGTTAATCATGCATTTCCAAAATTTCAAATTTGTATATAAAAAAGTCCCTGATGTATGGAAAATATGTACAATATGTGTGGAAACAATTAGACATATAAACAATATAATTTTTCAAAAAAAAATTATGTATTTGAAAAATGTTAATTATTTATTTCAAAAATGTTCCTGATGCGTACAAAAAAACTACAAATGGAAAACAAAGAAAACCAAAAAAAGGAAAGAAATAATAAGAAAGAAAGGCAGAAAAACATTGAAATCCAAGAAAGAAACAAAGAAAAAAAGAAAAGAAAAAAACCAATGAAACCCGTGTAAGAAACAAAGGAAAATGATGCAAGCAAAGAAAAACCAGAAAAATGTGAAAGAAACCAAAAACATGGGTGAAAAACAGGAAAAAAAACACCAAAGAAAACCGTGAAGATACAAAGGAAACCGAAAAGAGAAACAAAAGAACACACAAAAAAAAGGAGAAAACCAGAAGAAAAAAACGAACCAAAACTCGCACAGCGTGCGAGCGAGCGATGAGAATTGGGTCGGCCAGCTTAAACGCGGCTCGAATTTCCTTCATGCGACCGTACGATACAACTCGCTGTAAGCGAGATATAGTCACCGCGCTCCCTGACGCTCGCATGTTGAGAGGGTGACAGGAAACAAGGTCTCGGGTGACTGGCCCGTGTGGACATCTCACCCAGCCAGAATTATAGCTTAGCTCGCTCGGTCTCTGCTACAAACAAGGCCTCGGGTGACTGGCCCGTGTGGTCATCTAGCAGTTGGACGAGTGCCCGAACACTCTGTACCTGCACCACCCCAACCTAAACGGTGGCTACCTCCTCCTACAGGCACTACAAAAATAAATGTTGACGGGGCTGTGGTTCGCTCACGAAGAGGAGAAGCGGTTGCTGCCTTCTGCCGCGACCAGGATGGGCACTATCTAGGCTCCTCGGCGATGGTTTACTATGGCATCACGGACCCCCTTACCCTGGAGACATATGCATGCCGGGAAGCTCTTGCTCTGGCGGATGACCTGGGACAGCAGAAGATTCACGTGGCATCGGACTGCCAAGAGGCGGTAAACGACATCAACAAGGGGACAGGAGGCCCCAATGCTTCGTTGGTGCATGAAATATTGAACCATTGTAATAGTTTCATTACTTGCTCCTTTGTTTTCGAGCGTAGGAACTTCAACTTTGAAGCTCATGATCTCGCCAAATTTTCTTGCAACTTAGATATAGGTAGACATGTTTGGTTGGGCAATCCACATGACCCCGATCTTGTACCTATGACAATTGCTTCTGAATAAATAAAGCAGGCGAGATTTCTCAAAAAAAAACTTGTTGGGACGACCCATTTCGTCTGCCGCTGTTCGTTTGGGTCGACGCGGACAAAAATGGAGGCACAACGAACCGACTCAAATCCAAAATGCATCCGCTCCGCGTCCGCGTCGACGCATTTGCGGCCCAAATTTGCGCCCCAAATGCGTCGGCGCGGACGCGAAACGGACACCACGCGCGCCTTCTCTATGTCCGCCGCGGCCCCATCTGACAGTCGCCCAACCACCCGCCCCCCTCGTCGGTCAGCTTAATTTATGACCCTGGGCCCACGCGTCAACGATGGCGGTCATCCTTTTTAAGCCAGCCGTGTGGCGGGGCCGTCCTCATCCACTTCCTGTCCCCATCTAGGCCACGCTCGCTCCCCGTTGCCGGCAAGCAAACCCTAGCCACCCCAGCCACCCCAGCCACACCCTAGCCGCACAAATGGGGCTCTTCTCCGGCAGCAGCAGCAAGTCGAAGGGCAAGGCCCCCGTCGTCCCCTTCCCCGCGGAGTTCACCCCGCCTCCGCCTGCGCCGGCTCGCTGGCAGAGGCAGCGGGTGAACGTGCCCGTGCACCAGGCGGAGTGGCACTGGCGCCAGCGCGTGCCGCTGCCGTACCCCGACGTAACGCTGCCACACAACTGGCATCTGGATCCGGAAAGGATCCTAGTGCCAGCGGCGCCGCGGTCGGCTAGTGCGCATGCGAAGGAGGTGCGGCGCCGGCGGGCGCTCCTGACGCCGGAGCAGCGCCGCGACGAGGCGTACGCCTTCGACTCGCCCAACTGGGCGCGCTGGTTCGCCTTCGAGCACGAGGAGGCGAGGCGGCGCGACGTGCGGGAGGTCGACCGTAGCTAGCCGCCGCCGCCGCTCGTCGTCAGGGAGGAAGACCAGGCGGCCCTTGCGGCCGTCTACCGAGAGAGCGAGGAAGACGAGCGGCGCAGGGCGGAGGCGTCAGAAGAAGAAGCTCGCTACGAGGCGGCCATGGCGCACGCCATGGCCCTCTTCGCGGCCGGCGACTGCGTGGTGCCGCCGGTGGCCCAGCCGTCCCCTCCCCGACGCCTCGTCAACGCCGACTCGGAGCCGCAGCCGCAGCCGGAGCCGGAGCCGGGCTCCATTGCGAGCTTCTCCTGGACGGGAGTGGTGCGCGAGTGGGTGTCCGCGCCACCGGTTTGGATGGAGGCGATCCCGGCGCAGGAGGCGACCTACCTCGAGCATTGGCGCCAGCGACGGCTGGCCGAGGAGCGGCGTCAAGCCGAGTACGAGGAGATGCTCGAGTGTGACCTCGAGGAGGAGGCGCGCGAGGCTGAGGAGGAGGCGCGCCAGGCCGCGGCTGCACAGGCGGCGGCACAGCCCCCCGCGCCGGCACTACCCCCGTCGGAATAGCTACCCCCGGACTACGTGGCCGCCGCATGGGCCACGGCGTTCCCCTGGGCCGGCCCTCCGCCGACGCTCATCGAACTCACCGACCCCGAGGATGACGATGCCGACGCCGCCTAGGGTGCACTGGGCAGCGCGCCGCCTCGTAGTTAGGTTGTTTCTAATTTCTTTTTAATGCTATTGTGGACGCGTAGACTCTCGCCGGCCTTCCTAACCGGCTTTAATGTTTAATTAAGTTATTTTTAATTGAAATATGCATGCACAGTTTTTTTTGTCGGCGCCGTCAAAATGGATCAGGCGCGCGTTAGGCGTATATGCCGACCCAAACGCGGAAGCAGACGTTCATGTCCGCCTGACCGACCCAAACAAACAAAAAGCGGACGAAATCGCCGTCCGATTGGGTCGGCCCGTTGGAGTTGCTCTAAAAAAACGAAATTCTCACCACAATGCACTTATTTCTAACGGAGGTAACTCGGCAGCTTCTAAGTTCTAACGTCTCCCGCATCTTGTATTCTTGTACCACAGTGCAGGCGGCCGATCGATCAGTGAACACGCACCATCGCTGGATCTGGAATTCTGGATGGAATCAAACACGACCGACAGCTGATTCCTTGTCACCTCACCCCATCTCCCCACCCTCACTGTTGCCGCTCGTGCCGGTGCAGCATCGACCTCCAGGCGGTCTCTCGCTTCCTTTGTCACCCCTTCCCCTTCCTCTGCCTTGCAAGTAACTCAATCACCCAGCTGATCGACGGACGGGTTGATGCCTAGCAGCGGCGGCTAGTACTTGCCTAGCTAGCCCCGACAAGCGCTTTAGAGTCTTTAGGGTTGAATTAACTTGACGCCTCATGACTGCGAGCCACGACTAACAGACCTATGGCCACCTAGCTTACACATGCAAGCAGTGGTAATCAACAGCGCACTAGCTATACCTAGCAGTCCTGCCAAATTAGCATTGTCACTTACTCCACAAGTGCCATTATACAACGCGTAGACATGTAGCTCTCCGTACGGTAGAAAGCATCTCAATAAGAAGATGATGCCTTTGGGGCTCAGTGAGCCAAGCTAGCTATCTAGCTACAGTTAGTTTGGACCCATCCGAGAGTGATTAAGCCTCAAAACTAGAGCACTAATGTACTTCCGTTGTGGCTTAACGAGCAGAGCAGAGACCTAGCTAGCTAGCTACAGTTAGCTTGGACCCATCTGATGAGTGAGTGATTAAGCCCCACACCTAGAGCAGAGCACTAATTAGCCATGTACGTAGTAGTGTGCGCTACAGTGAGTAAGCCTGAAGATTTGAGGTCTAGCTAGGCACAGGCAGGTTAATTATCTTCCATAGGTCTGTTAAAATTGTGATCATAAGGCAGTCAGTGCAGATTAACTAGTGAAATAACTGGACATGGCAGCTGGGTGGAGTGCACTGTCTGCAGCCTCAGAGTGCTTGGCCAACTGAAAGTAGGTCAAGCTTCACACCTGGCACATCACCAGCAAAATCAACCAAGTGTAGTATTTTCACAGGGTGTGAATGTTAATGTGAAAGTGAAATACTACTATCCCATGCCGATCAATTCGGTGAGCAGGGAAAGGGAAAAGGATGTTGTATCGGATGGGTGACCATTCATGCATCAAGTACTCCCTGCAGCCAATCACACGGCACAAAACCCACCACTTGTGCTGGGTTGAGCCGAGCTGAGCTGAGCCATTGTGGAAAAGGGGGAGGAATTGGGGCATGTAGGGGTACCAGAAAAACGGGGCAAGTGACAGGATGCAAAGTACAGATACCAATAAAGCGGGCGAGCTTTCTTTCATCAGACCAAATGATCAGGAGTCCACCAAGGGGGCATGCGCCTTTTCATTTCGGCATGTCAAATATATAGAGTATGTGTCTATGTGTCA
This sequence comes from Triticum aestivum, assembly GCF_018294505.1. Taxonomy (NCBI): domain Eukaryota; kingdom Viridiplantae; phylum Streptophyta; class Magnoliopsida; order Poales; family Poaceae; genus Triticum; species Triticum aestivum. Next base: position 29,978,628 of record NC_057801.1, on the reverse strand, counting down.
GCTTAAGCATGGCATCTTCCTTCTAATCATGGCGCTCACTCCTAGGGCTACTAAAACCTTGGCACTACCTGTTGAATTCTGACTGGTTGGTGGCTTGGTGCCATGCACACCAGCACCAACACCAACACCACAGGGGAGGGGAGGAGGGGAGGCTGGGCCACACCACACACCACTATGAAAAATTGAAAAGAGGGAGGGAGTAGGAGTAGGAGTAGGAGGGTACTTAAGTACAACATGATGATGCCCTAAGGTCTTTGACATGATGCCAAATGGAGACAAGACATTGACTCCATTGCTTCCCTTCTAGACAAGCTAGCTATCCATGGGGACTATGTGTGCTAGTAGCTCAACTGGGACCCCTAAAAGAGGGGGACTGATCAACTCCTCAGCATGAAGCAAAGTTGGTTTCCTTTCTCTAATGGAAATCCATCCATATCCTCTAGCTAGTGCACTATTAGATGTCTTGAGATCCATGACTTGTCTTTACTGTTCTAGCACAATTCAACTCCTCAGGGACTGAGGGAAGAATTTAACATGAAATTCTTGTGTTCTACTATACGTTATTGTCGCAAGCACACCAATTCTCTTAAGTTAACAACAGTGATTATTCCATGCCTTCAGGGCCACAACATATTGACGTGTTTTCTTAATTAATCTTGTCCGAGCGAGGCTCCACTAGAGGATGCATGACAACTCAGATGCTTGCCCGAAATTGGGATATGCTCCAACACCACATAAATATACAAACACACAATCAATTTATACTAGCATATTTGAGTCGTCCAAAACCACACACAAGCTGCCATCTTTCGGCGCATAATAATCAAGTTGAGGAACCCTAGCTAGAAGAAAACAACAAGAGGCCGGCTAGGGCCCACAATCTAATCACGTCCCATTTAGGATAAGGTTTCTTGACATAAAACTACATCAAGGGACTCGAGTGAGATCATGGCAAAAGTGTTTTCAAATCTCCCCTTTTGAGATCTTGTTTGTAGTTGGGACATCTTGGTGATGGTGACTCACATGGGGAGCCTCAGCAGGCCAAAGTTTTTAATCTATTCTTCTAGCTAGCGTTACTTCTTTAGCCTTTACTCCTAGGGGGTGCAAAATAATAATTATTCTAGATGCCTTGTGGTAAGGGTATCAGCATAGGCAGTTTGTTGGGAAATATGATGGTTCATCAGCTAGCTCATTGCTTCTAGTGTGTGGTGTGGTTGGGTGCCCTACTTAACAAAGTATGGTTCAAGGAAACCTTTGGGGAAATGTCCGCTTGGTGGTCATTCAGTTTGTTCTGTCTCCTTCTTTCAAAAGTAGTGGCCACTTTTGAGAAAATATAAACAATGTTCTCTACACTGTAGTGATCAATTATTGACCTCTCTGAACACAGAATTATCAAACTATTGACACTTTAGTTACTATGATGACACAGAATTATCAAACTATGCGGTCATAATCCAACTATTTACACATTAGTTTGCACCAATATAAATTAATTAGTGCTCAACTTTGCAAGTGCCTAAGTATTATTATGAGATTGCTAAAATTGATCGTATGTATGAACACTAATCTAAGAGTAAGCGCCCACATGACCTACCTTAGCCATTTCCACAATTATGTCCAAACAAAAGTAGATGATAGTACAAGACAATGCATAGTCCAAAAAGAATCCAACTCTTTGAGTGTCCTGGTTCACAAAGGAATGTCTTAGTACCAAAGTGGAGTTAATGTATGACAGCCATGTCAAAAGTGACTGCAAAAACTTAATATAAATAGTACCAGGTGGTTCATTTCTGCATCTAGGAAAGTGATCGCAACCTCTTTCCCGTCACGTGCATTGCAAGTTGTCTCGACAAGGAGTGCTAACTCAAGGTGGCAATACATGCCAAACTAATGAAGCCAGTACACATGCTTTCAGAGTGGAAACAATCAATTAGCATAAAACATCTTGGACCGGCCCAAACAACTCACTGGACCACAATTACACGTTCTTAATAAATTCTAAAAAAATCCGCAAGCAATAAAAAAATCAAGCCACCGAATATTTGTTAAGCATAAACAAAAAGCTGGCCAATAATTCCAGCATACACTTAAGGAGTAAGCACCCTGCTGAATATGCAGACCGATGTGCAAAGATTCTCATAGTATAATTGGTCGAGAATCATATTCGGTTCCAACTCAAGCATAGCCCCTACATGTGGACTACATGATACTCCTTGGGTGCTTAATTATTCAATGCTGCAAAGATTACAATTGCCTCGGGAAATCGGGACAAGAAAAGGACAAGTACCAGAGTTGATATCAGGATAGACACCTACCGACGCAACTTACATATTCATCTGTTTGTTTATCAGTATTCCTAGCTTTACATCACCTTCCCCATCACATCAACCACTACAAGAATTTGGCAAAACTTGAACCCTAAGAAGTTGCCGATTAGTATCCTATATTCTAGAAGGCAACCAGTTGATGTACTTTTAGTAATTCAAAACAAGCTAATTAAGTGTCAATTAAGTGGACATCCCTTTCAGCTAGCTAGCTTCTTAGCTAGAAATTTCTTCCTAATCCACATGTATTCAAGTACCCTAGTCAGCTTATCACTATTTTCAGTCACCAAACAAACACAAACATAAATGGCCGCCGGGACTAAAGTGTGATTAACTTGCCTGGTCTAAATGAAAAGGATTTGGATATGCGCACTAGAGAGTAGAGAGGGGCCATATATGCGTCACCTGCTTCTTGTCCTTTTACCAAAAGACTCAATACCTACGTGTACTTGGGCCACCAATTAAGTAATCCCACGAGCAACACAAGATCCCAAGATGATGCAACCCTAAATCGTCAGTCTCACAGCATGCAAAATTAATGGCCAAGTTGAGAGATGATGGCATCTCAATTAAGCTGGCAAAGAAATGGCAATTTGATCTGGTCACTAATCAGGACAACCAAATTAACCCAGAGAGATTGAGGGAGGTCAGGTATATGTTGATGTTTTGTCACCTATAGATTTGTCAAGTGGATTGAGCTGGCGCTGGCGCGTAAACTAATATATCCGCATACGATAGTCACGGTTATATTGATTAATTAGGGTTGTACACTAAACTAAGCTAGTTGCCTGTCTGGAGACATCCTATGAAAACCTTTGTACATGCGTCTCCCGTACAATTATAGCAGTCGATGCAGATTAGTTTATGTGTAATGACGCTTCATCACGCTTTGCAAAGTAAAGCTACTCCCCGATGACGTGTAATGGGCATTATACAATTTATCACCATGTTATCAACTAGCTTCAATCAAGTAAAGCTAAGACCCGTGGTTAATTTATAAAGAGACTAATTCACCTTGACCGATCCAATCTCTACATGATGTGAATTTGATAAATCAATAACTACACATGACATATATGTACACGCGACAAGTGTTTAGTATGCAAATTTTACTGCAGCCGCTTACCTGCGGACCCCGGGGAGGGAGTACAAAAACCGTAGTCCCCCACCGGTTTATGCGCATGTAACCGCCGATAATATAACCATATACGCACGGAACAACACCGACAATCGTGTCTTATAATACGGTCTCAGGGGCGGGAGAAAAGGGGGAGGGCGGAAGGAAAAGCGGGGGCCGGTGCGACCGCGCACGACAGCTGGTGTGCGCGAAAGGCGGGTAACCCCGCGCTTAATATAAGCGATACGAATCTTAGGATGATCTATCATCATCCACCTCCTCCTCCTCCTCCTTGCTGCCACTGTGCACATGTTGACTAATTAATCCTAGTTTAGGTCCTAGGGACGCCTACCAATTAACAAGAGATAGCAAATTAGCCATTAGTACAACTAGTTAGTACTACTGATCGCATGCAGTAAACAAAACCCTAGCGTAAAGCACAACCTGATCCCATTGGCCGCCATGCGTGCCTTTTGTACGTGGCCAGGTCGTGGCTGCTGTCGTCGGGGCGGCCAATGGGAGGCCGCGGACCGCGGGACATGTGTCGAGCCGCCAGTGGCCGGAGCCACCGAATGGGAGCCCGAAACGTGGTCCGCCTACGTGGCCCATTCGGACCGGGCCCGAGGGAATCTCTATGCAATGGGGTTCGCCAGACATTACCATAAAAAGAAATCTCCCGACTTGCTGTTCTCAGCCACTGTATTTGTGTTTGTGTTTGATTACCGCACCAGCAGCACAAGTACCCAGTGTCCTTTGAGTCCTCGCTAAGTTGCCATAAGTAGAAAAATTAGCCAGCGCATATGTTGCCTCGGCCACATGCACGCACAGTGGCACATCAGATCAGCACTACACGTAATAACGCAAGGATCAAGAAATGAGAGGGAAATTTGGGCGTGCATGGAGGAGCATGCATGCCTAATTGCCTATGCATGGTTAATTTGTGAGTGTACAGTGGGGTGGCGTGGGGTTGACACGTAGGGTACGGCGAACAGTGGCGGGATCAGTGGATATCGCACGGCCGGTTTGGCCTGGAGCGAAGTACTAGACACAGAGGGCGGCACGGTGCGCCACACGCAGGCGCCTTTTGCATGCACTCGGAACAAGGTTTGTTCCATCACACCCATGCACGCACGCACGCACGCTGGCTTTGGTGGTGCACTCTTCAACGCCTTGCGTGCGGTGCCGCGTCCAATCAACCCATGCGCCCACGCCCCACCACACGTACTCTCTCCCTCGTGATGCATATGCATGCGCGTCTGTAAAATATGGAGGTAAATCCTGCATGTGTAGTACATGTGTGTGTGCTTGCTAGTGTAGCTAGTAGTAGAGGATGGCCTATATGGGTAAACTACTAAACTGTCTACTGCAACCAAAAGTGGCCTTCTCTTGGGTTAATTCTAGAGGAAGTGAGATTTGTTACTAGTGCTAATTGGTCGGCACTGGTAGTAGTGCCATGCATGTTTGTAACAGGAGATTGTCAATTAGGGCAACCGGATGTAATTAAAAGGGGGCAAACAAAGTTTATTAGGTGGCATGATGGAAATGGAGCGAGAGGGGAACTGACTCATGGTGCACTCACCTATCACCAAGTGCCTGCCGCCTTGATTATAAATGGATGTGCGTATGCATGCCCGTTTAGAATACACTTGCGTAATTGTCATGCATGTGAACATCCTTGAATTTTTGTTTGTTTGTTTGAACTCTCCTTGACAAATCAAACACATGTCCTCGTCGATGGACGTACCAATTGCGATCAACACATCGGCAAGAAAATGGGTGATATTGATCAACACTGCAAATGGCGGAGACAGATGGATGGATGAATGGATTTGACCAGGAATTTATAAGGCGTCATCGATCGATCTCGGATCATATCAAGAACGTACGGGAGTTGGTTCGGTTACAAGGCGGTCGGCCGGCTTAACACTCCAAAGCTAGCCCGGAAGCTAAAAATTACTTATACTTTACTTACTACCGCTAGCTAATTTAATTACCTAGTAGTGCTACCGATCGAGGATCGAACGATCGAGCTTTAGTTCGGACGCATGCAGGTACTAGTAGTAGTGGGTGGGTAATTCATCCCTTCCTTTTTACCGGAGCAACAGTGTACGCGGACCGGAGTCGTCACAAACTGAGCTGCAGGTCGAGCCCCAGCGCGTCCTCGGGCGCGGCGGCCATGGGCTCCGGCGCCATCACCATGCCGGGGTATCTCGGGAAGCTGGCGGCGTGGAGCCTCCGGCCGTGGTGGTCGACCACGTCGGCCTGCACGACGTAGGGCGCCGCGGCGGCCTGCGCCGCGGAGGAGGCCGTCGGCGCGTAGGAGAACACGGCCGGCGAGGCGGAGGCCGGGGTGGAGCGGCCGGAGGGGAAGACGCAGCCGTGGGAGACGTGGAACTGCTGGCCCTGGGCGCCGCCGGCCACCGCGGCCGCGCGCGGGGAGAAGTAGACCCAGCTGGTGGGCCCCGCCCCGCCGTCGCCGGCGCCGCCGAGGAGGTGCGGCGGCTGCGCGAAGGCGGACACCATGGGGTTCATGCCGCCGGCGCCACGAGGGTAGAGCGCGCCTCCCCCGGCCGCGCGTCCCGCGGCGGCCGCGGCCGCCTGCAGCTGCGCGCGCTTGAGCTGCTGCCGCTCCTTCTTGTGCGCGTTCTGGTGGCCGCCAAGCGCCTGCGAGTTGGCGAACTCGCGGCAGCAGTACTGGCACTCGTACCGCCTCCCTTCGCCACCCCCGCCGCCCGCCGCAGCCGCCGCCGTGGCCGTGGTCGTGGTGGTAGACGAGGAGGAGGAGTCGGAGCCGCCCTTCTCCGGCTCGGCCGCCTCGTGCTCGGGCGTGTCCATGGTGGTGTGGTTCTCCTCCTCCGCCGAGGAGAAGTGGAAGCCGAAGAGCTTCAGCCTGGGGCTTGTCATGCTCGCTCGTACTACCGGAGGAGAGAATTGCGCAGAGAGGAGGAGATGGACGGAGAAGAGAGAAGAGAAGAGATAGAGATCGATGCTGTCCGTCAAAGCCGGATGTGCATGGGCTGTGGCTGTGTCAGGTGGGCAGGGGCAGTATATATAACACCTGGAGCCGGAGGCACGCACAGTAGTCCTCCCAGTGGATATAGGTGAAAGAACTCTGCATGTATGATTTGAATACATACACCCACACGCATCTACAGGGGCTCTCCTCCTCCCTCCTCTCCTAACATTATTTTATATCCCCCGTGCACTTTAGAGAGAGAAGGACTGTGCAGATGCAAAGTAGTACTACTACTACCACTGCTAGAAGAGATAGAGAGAGAAGGTCGTGTGTGTGTGAGAGAGGGGGGGGGGGGGGGGGGGGGAGCACAAGAGACAGCGTTGTTGAGTTCTAGATTGCGCTTCGGCCGCCGGCCGGGCTCCATATCTTGCACTTGCACTATTTTATGCACGTACTACGCGCCTGGACTGGACTGGACAGGGCGACTCATGCTTGGTTTATTACCATCGTCGACACACACACACACACACGCATGATAGGACCCCGGCCGAGATATATTATGCGCGTAGCTACCCGATCAAAACATTATTATTCAGCTAGCTAGCTAGCTATAGCTAGATGATCAGAGTACTATATACACTACCTAGCTATACCTATATCTGGCTAAGATAAGATATTGTTTAATCATACTAATGTGTCACTAGCCATAGCCAGAACTAAGTGGCCACTAATACGTACTAGGGGCGCCATTCTAGACTATAGTGGTCATCGACCAGTCTCATGGAGCAGGAAGGAAGGAAGGAAGGAAGGATGCTCAATCGTCTACTAGTTTAATTTACATGTACGTAATGCAATAGTTTACACTTGCAACGCCCCGGTGTTGTGTGGAGGCGAGGCAACACAATACAATAAGTGGATGGTTCCTTGTTGCTATATGCATGCATGGAAACAACTAAAAATATCTTGTAGTGTATTATGGCCCCCTCATCGATGTGTAATGTAGGAAGAGATAACAGAGGGACCATGTGCAGGGGCTAACGTAAGTGGGTGCCACACTTAATTAGCCAGCATGGCCGTGATTAAGTTATTGTGTCTGCCTGTGTGTGTGTGTGGAGTGGAGTACAAACTAAAGTTGGGAAGCTCGTGCATGTGGGATCGAGCTGGACCAGTCAGTGCACTACATGCAGAGCTAGCTAGCCAGGAAATTCTCCTCCCTTTGGAGTGTATAATGTATCCAAAAGAGTGTGTTTTGGAATGTATGTATACGTACGTAGGCGCCTAGGTATGTGCCCGTTTTTGTTCCCTTGTGTGGCCAGCTTTCCTGTCATGATGGTGGATGACCTCGGCAAAGAATCCTCGCTTTTGATGAGTCCCATCCCATCCATCGCCCTGGACCATTATTATGTCTTTGCCACACACACACACAAAATATATATATATAATTGTATACTAGAACATGCTTCTGGTACATGCAAATAGTATATCGCTAGATATGTTGCAACAAATAAATCGGTATGTGTGTGTATATATATTCTCGGTCGTGTACGGAAAAGGCAGCAAGGATAGACTATAGAATGGTCCTCGAGCGCATAACCGATCGATCTACAACAGTTCATGCATGGGAGCTAAGATACTTTTACTCGGACGGAAAAAGGCGCTGTTTTTCAAGGGGATCCAAGAAGATAATGTTAGTAAACAATCTACAATCGTAATAGTGTTGCTACCACCCCTCCGTAGTGGAAGTAATAATCATCCCAAAAATGCACTAGTAATAACTATTTATAGAACTGCAAAACACATATAGTAATACAAAAGCATGCATAGAATGTTTTCATTCGTAAAAGCAATCATGAGCCAAAAGAAAACACAGCAGAGCATGCATGGGCGATGATGTAATCAGGCTGGGCTTGTTTCACCTTACATGGCCTTGAAAAGGATCAGCTATCGACCATTTACCCATGCACCGTTGGTGTCAGGGTTGGATAAACCTGGAAATAGCATATCTAACATTTTGGTTAACTGGAAATGCCCTCCGGGTTTCCTTGCAACAAACAAGGAACACATCACTCCCCATCACATCAAAATGTCGCAGAAAAGGTTAAGAGTAATAATTGAGCTAATTATGTTTAAGATCGTTTGAAATATATCTGTCCTGTCCGCTGAAGTTTAAGCCCCATGCATGGTCCACACACAAACCCAAAGGCAGAAGAATGTCTTTGCCCAGAGAAAAACACACTGACGTTAAGCAAACGAAAAACATGTCTTACCAAACCTTGCTAATCAGCCAGCTTTTTGCCCAACGTTTTCACATCATTTTAAGTGATGAAACATCGGTATTCTGCTACAATTATTGTAAGTCTACTCAAGTGAAAAAGGGTTCCACTTGTTGCACTGCTAACAGAACTGGGATTAATCAGCAAAGGAGATGGGATCAGTGAATGACAGATAAAGGGACATCAGCTATTTGAAACCAATTATCATGTACTATCATGCTTGACTTGGGACCAAAAGGGGCAAGGCACCATGATGCAGGCATATTCAGTCCAAAAAGATCAGGTATGCTATGCCTTTAGAAATCTTTACTGTAATAACCACGAACTAGTGCGCGAAGATCGCCCACCCTTCTCTTCCGCGCGTTTTCACAGCGCTAAACTAGTTGCGCACTAGCATATATCGAGCCCCGCACCTCCTGCGTCGTCTACATGAGTTCAAATCAGCAGAGCTTTTCAGTTGGACTTTCTCTTCAACCAGGTTGGAAAGAAATCTCTCCAAATCCTACTAACCCCAGAGAAAGCTAGGAATTCTGCATCTTTTCTCCAACATAATCTCGCCTCCACCATCCGCGAAAGCTTCTTTCACCCGAAATTCCCTTCTTATCTCCCCTTCTTTCCAAAGTCTTTCTCCAACTTCTAAACAAAGGCCCACCCTGTCCCCTAAACTTGGCTCCCCTCTTTCTATCCCTTTCAACTAAAACATGAGCTCGGAGGTCGCAGCTGCTGCTATAAAGAAGTTGATACCATCTGCAATATATAATCAGCAGTTGTTGCTTAGGGAGAAGTCGCGGTTACATAGCTGTCACCGAAGATGTGGCTTTATTCTGGTCTAATGTTTTTACTTTGCAGTTTTAACCATGCATGCTTAGGTCATGGAGCTTCAGCTTACTTTAATGGTTTCAGGTTAGCCAAGTTGAGCAAATACTTGATTGCATTCATGACCATAAAGTATGTACTAGCTTGTACTTTTTTATTCTCTAAGCATGCCTCCATCTATAACAAATCAAGAGTCAAAGAACCATATAATACATCTTTTGGATCCGTTAGACTGACAGCCCGGTTTTATGCAACAAAGCCACCTTTTGTTTGACATTGACATCTGTAGCCCAAACTCGTATTCTGTACAGAAGCGAAATAAAAATACATTATCAAGATGATCCTAGAGTTTGTATACTTCCCAGTTACACCTAGATTCTAGCAGAGACTAGCAGATGTTAGATAAGAAACCTCACATGCATGGAATCTTCTCTTGCTACCCTGTTGATCTATTTTGTAAACGGTGCTACGTATCTAGACAAACGTTAACAGACAACAGGTTCATAAATATATAATCCCTCCAGTAGCCAATTATTACCGACAAGAAAAGATCACGCGTAGTTATCGGCATACAATGTGCTCAAGACTGTTTACCAACAAAATAAAATTAAAGTGAACTTCCCTTGAATTATTGCACATGACGTTAGAAATGTGATTGCAGTTTCTCAACAGACGATGAATTAGCATCTTATTTTAATATTACATCAATGAACCGAATCTACCACTAAACAGTTCTTGTTTACTGCAAAATAAATGTCGTCAGTTGCGCTACAGTCCAAAGAATGTCTACTACGATGCCAAACTGAAGTTTCAATTCAACCAATGCGATCCTGATTTGACATCTCCAACTGTAGCTAGATTTTTTCAAGTCTACAAGTTAGAGCACTGCAAATGCAGGAAACATCTACATCTCCTAAAAAAGTAAGATCACACAATATGATGCACATTTCAGAACAGCAATCATGCGAGACAGGAAAGTTGTGCGCCAATATGACCACCATGCATGACATAATTGAGATAGATCCTACTCTTGTATAGGCCAGATCTGTACTATCCAGAACACTGAACTTGTTATCAGTCATATCTACAACAGTCATGTATGTTCTCCAAATAGAAAACCTACTGCGGTATTTTTTTTTGTCAGAATTTTGAGCCTTTTTTGTACAATCCATTGTAGTATATATAGATCTACACTACAATCAATCGACCAATTTTTCAAATAAAAACAAATGTTGGATAAAAAGTAATAATCCATTCTAATACTGCATAAGGGCATCTCCAGCCGCGCCCCCAGGAAGGCCTCCCCAGGCGATTTTTTCGCGCCGGCGCCGAAAAAACGGCCCAGTCGCGCCCCAAGGAGCCCGATTTTCGCCGGCTTGGGCCGAAAACAGCGCCGGCAGACCCAGCCCGAACCCGGCGCGCTGGGGGGCGCCCGGGGGCGCCGGGGCAAGCTGTTTTGGCGCGAAAAAGACGCGGGCCAGCCGCATCAGTGACTCGGCGCCTCGTCTTCCCCCAACGGCCTCGGTTCCCGCGGGGAATCAATGGCAAGGCTGCCGCCGGTCAGCCTTGCCATTGATTCCTCACGGGCGGCGCTTCACGGGGCGGCGCGCCGACGCCTCTCCTCCCTCGCACGCGTACACACGGGCGCAGCCCGGCTATAAAAGCCGGCGCCCTGCACTCGCCTGTGCCCACACCAGCCCGGGCCCCGCCGCCGTCCAGCCCCTCCCTCTCCCTGCCTCTCCCGAGCGCCGCCGCCCAGCCCCACCCAGCCCCGTCGTCGCCATGGCAGAACGCTTCCCCGGAGACGAGGCGGCGGCCAACGGCTTCGGCCGCCGTTCGCTCCGCGAACAGGAGTCCTGGCTCCTGTTCCAGGCGAACATCCCGGCGCCGCCGGACATGGGCGCGGGGCCGACGGGGTGGAGACTCAGCGCCAGGGGAGTGCCCATTCCCCCGTTGCCCGACGCCGTGGCGAAGCCGAAGTACTTCGCCGAGGAGGTCGAGATCGTGCGCGCGTCCCTCACCGATGCCCAACTCTCCCTCCCCCAGTACGCCGCCGACAACCACGCGGCCTGGGCGGCGTATTTCGAGCGCCGCCAGCAGCAGCGATTGGCGTCCATCAACGGCGCGCCGGTGGTCGGCGGCCGGCAGAACAGCGAGGGGCGCCACCTCTGGTGGGGCGTCCCCGGTCGCACACTCGAGGGCGTGCTCACGTACCTCGAGGGCGGCAACGACCCGCCATTGGCGTTTCCCCCGGCGCAGCACCGACGCGTCGGGCCATGGACGCCAAGGAGGTTCGGGTCCTCCTCCTCCTCTTCCTCCTCCCGATCCTCATCGCACTCCTCCGACACTCCGGCCCTACTCGGCGTCAAGGCCGAGCCCACGGCGGAGTCACCGCTCGGCCGGCGCGCTCGCAGCGCCGGCATCGTCATCAACGAGGGCGGCCGGCGCGCCTCCTCCTCGTCGGCTCCTCCGCGCTTCGTCAAGCCCAAGACGGAGCCGGGGCTGGCGCCGGTGAAGACGGAGCTGGGGCTGGCGCCGGTGAAGGCGGAGTTCGACGACGATGACGCGGCCCTAGAATGGGCGCACCAGGACTCCATTGCGATGGAGAAGGCGCGCCGGGAGAAGGTGAAGGAGCGCCAGCGCGCCGACGCGGCCGCGATGAAGACGGGGTCGTCGTCTTACGCGACAACGACGACGACGACGACGACGCGCCGCCGCCAGCCCGCCATGGTGATGCCGGGTCCAGCAGGGGCGCCTGCGTCAAGGAGGAGAAGGCCGACGACGACGATGGCGGCGACGACTTCAGCCCCTTTCTTTTTTAGATTAGGTTAATGTGAAAATGCGCAAATTTCGCCGAAATTTGCCATGTTTAGCCGAAATTTAACTTCTTTCTATCATAACTTCGCCGAACGGCCGTCCTTTTTTTTTATACGCGCCTGGGGGCCGACGGCTGGGGACCGAATCGCCCCAGAGCCATTTTTTGCGCCGGCTCACCCCTCACGCGGCGCTTTTAGACGCCCCCTGGGGGGCCAACGGCTGGAGATGCCCTAAGGCTTGAACAGAAAGAGAAGAGTAGAAGTTATTGGTTGGTTAGGACTGATTCCAGCCCATACCACGTGCTAGCGGTGAACCTAGCAAAATCCAGAAAATGTAGAGCAAGTTGCCAAGTTCTATAAAGAAACTTTGGCTTCTATAACTTCAAAAGTCCTCATCTACTTGTCCTTTCCTTCCATGCTCCGGGCTACCTTATAGGATGACCAATACTAGGACCCCATAAGACACCAACTTCTTTTGAAAAAAATAATATGTTTTGATTCCAGGAGGAATTGTCTGAAAGAAGCTTGGGCGGTTGGAGGGCAAGGGATCCTAAATATTTTCCTCAGACTGCAATTTGCAGCAACGCACATGGTCTTTTATTATAATACACAAGTTCAGCAGCACTAATATCATTAATTTATGCCACCAAGAATCTAACATGTACTTACTCAATAAAACCTGCAAACACAGATGCAGGTAAACGAACCAATTTTACCTGCAATTTACTATCTCCTTGAATGGTATAATTCTCCTTGTTGATGATAACTATATTGGATCTAACATGTAGGGAATCAAATGTGAGTTGAATCTGTTTTCCTTCATATCTTTCACTTCCTACTTACTAGTTTATGGCGAACAAACAAAATTAGGGTCAGTGAATCATCCCGTTGTTCCCCTGATTAAAGAGTGGGGGCTATCCATCATTAGCATTTGCTTGCTGCAGTGGTCTCCACCTTGCACTACAGAGCACCTCATCTAGATATTATTTAACCCTCACAGTCAGGGAAACACAGCTAAGGTAGCCTTATTTGCTGTCATACTGTTGTCATATTTCACTCTCTATTCTAGAGTTCATGCCCTGGAATGAGGTCTTTGAAAGGTTATGCATATCTATGATTCATAAACAAAAATAATCAAGTTGACATCCAACCGTATATCAAAGTAGTAAATGGTATTGATCCCAAAAACGTTCTACAATGCTACTGCAGTAAGGCTCAAGAACAAGTCGCATATTACCTTGAGGTTTTATGAAAGGTAGATAGCACATCATTAACTTGTGTGGATCTCACAAGGCTCATTAGTGTGCACCTTATTCTCAGAAGTACCTAACAGATGTGGACCATTTATTCACAGCAGATGAAACCAAAACACTGCTCAGTAACCTTGATGGGGTGCTGATAAGATAGAAATGTATGTCACTTGCAACTTGCAACTTGATTACAAGCTACATGTGACTAGTCCCAAGTTTGTCTTGAGTCTGTTGTGTTACCTAAACAAAGGCTCCTCGTCACATCCCCAACTTATTTGTTAGTTGATTGCAAGCACAAAGTTGGCAACATTTAAGATCGCCCGAATCCTAGCAGGGACCCGCCTAACTTATGCTCTTGAGAGAAAATCCTTCTTTGTGGCTCATGATGACAAGTTTAGCACATAGTTTAATCCCAGGGATGACCTCACCCATTTTACTCCAAAGCAATATATACATAACACTCAACTTAGCAACCATATCTCCTTATTTTTCTTCGCAAGTGCTTTTTGGGCCACCACAGGAGATTAAAAATGGCTTGGCTTAATAATTGAGGTTCATGTCTTCCTACTGAATAAGTTTGAAAGCTAGTTAACAAACCCAAGCAATGTGAGCAAGGACTCTAAACTATGTTCTAGTGTTCCAAGTGACATTACCTACTCCATAAAATAAGCACTTGAGATTGGGTGGATTTCACTTAAAGTCATGTGAAGTGATTCTCCTATACTTAATCATGCAATGAGGGAGTAAACAAACACCTAGACCAAAATCTAATAGTCTAGAATGTCTAAAGCTTAACAAAACACTAAAATTAAACGTCACCACCAGAAACAATATAAAACATAGAGATCCAGTGTAGCCCGCAAATTAAGCCAATACGGCTACGATTATGACACTTGGTAAATATAATACAGCTCAGCAAGCGAATGATCAACAGATGGATGCACATGGATTAGATGTATGATTACTCCAAGCCCTACTTGTGTGATGGCTTTAAGAAAGAGATTAGCAAGTAGTTTAGGTAACGTGATGGTGGAGGGAAGAGCTTTAGATAATATAATCTTTGAAACTTTGGAATCCACTTGGTGATTAAAAAACAATTAGTCATAAGGAATTTTTCTGGCAAATATTAGTGGAAATGAGGTTACTAGACTAATGTTTTTTGGTCTTGAAACCATGGTCAAAACTAAGCCTTTGACAAATATCGTATCTTGTGTGATGTACTAGGCAAGTCACATGGTTGTTACTGGTACCATCACACCACAAGTTATCTCTGGCTTTCTGGAATATTGGTAGCTCCGCACTGAAACTAGTTCCTTCCCCTCCCACTTAGAAAAGGTTAGAACCAACTACAATTTCATTCAGAATAAATTACTTTCCATTCTGCTATTGCTTTAGCAAGTAATGACAACATTTAGGTCATCATATGAAAAGGTTATCATATGAAAATGTTGATATTGGTAGAAGTTCTTAGTTTCTATTCTGCTATTTCCGCTAGGCGCTTCGTTAATCAGAAGTTCTTAGTATTGCTACAAAAAGGTTGATATTGATAGAAGGCAATTGCTACCAGTTATTGCTGAAAACTGGTCTTTTCACATTCTTATAATTACCAAAAACTATTAGTCACCTTGTTACATTACATCATGTTCTACATTAAAGGACAACTAATAAACTATGAGAACCCAGCATCGGTGCACATGTCATTTCTCCAGCTATGCAAGCCTCTGGAGTGTTATGCTGTGAAACTCAAAAAGAATTAATGTGTCAGGTTGCCAATTGAACATTACCACCAAGCTCAGCGCAATTAATACCAGGTTTCTAAGGCTACAACTTCACTAACTCTGTTGCCAAACCATGCATTTGATCTTTTAAGGTTCACTAATAAAATTTGATAACATAAAGAGACGTATGTAGTTGTTCCACGAGGAAATGAAATAAAAATGCAACAGGAAACATGTATATAAATGTTTTATCAGGGTCAAAGTAACATTACCAGAAAAGGCACACTTCCACAAAAATTAACGTATACATGTTCTTGGCTGCACATCATAGCCAATTCAAGTTTTACAAACAGCCCGTTAAAAATGGAAGCAAAGCAGCATCAACTACAAATTGTAAAGACTTATATAAAAAATACAAAGAGAATATGGAAACATGCTAGTATTCAATCAAAAACATAGTTTTATGGAATATGTGTGCTGCATTATAATTATTGGCTGTTAAGTGATAACTCAAATTATTCATGACATGTGGTAGTAAAATTGTATGGTCCCAGATCAGGAGCTAATCAACTCGTGTACATTTTGCACATGAGATTGGAATGCGCATAAGGATAAGATGGCAGTAAAGAAGAATATGAGTACAATAAACCAGCCATGAATTGAAAAGATGATTCAACTATTATCGCCACCTTCCTGTAACCCTATCTCATAGCAGGAAGGTCTAGCAGGTCTTGCCTTCTTAAATTAGCGCATAGCAGACTGTTCTAGATCTAGTTTTGAACTTCACCTAGAGAATATTATGCTAGATGGTTGCAAATCACATTTAATCATAAGCTGACCTGTGCAAGTTAATCACCAAATTTCTATATTAAACTTGAAAATACAATACAAATTAGAGCTACAGTATCTTTACTCTGCGTCTTATAGATAGTAGTTAGCTTAACTGACGCAAGAAGGTGCAAGCTTTTACAATAGCATAAGAAACTTCTGCAATCTATCTGTTGCCGACAAGTTTGGACTGACATATCAGCATAAGAAAATAAAAAACTGGATTTTGCTTTCAAGTCCTTGTCAAATAAGCGCTGAGGATCTCCTACAATAATCTTTTAAAGGGTGAGATAACGTGGGGGCATAGACATCTCTAACCATAACATGACACACTACTAAACAACTTTACCACATCAAGTTGATGAAAACGAGTTGTACGGTCAAAGATAATAAATTACCTATATCACCACTTTGCAGGCAGATGATCTACCCCAACAAGGACAACTAAGTATTTATTTGCATGAACAAAATCACAGAATTAGGAAAGGAGGAATGAAATGGTCTGCATTCCTCTTTTACATCAGACTAATGTGTCATTAACCTACAGAAGTACAAAATCTTTTTACATGACCTTCATCAAATGGACCTATTTTATTTCCAATTTGAGTAAACCATGAGTTATATTTAGGAAGATGTGCAGAAGAACTCTACCTTATCTACACCCTGCTAAGTTTTTTATATCCTCAAAACTACAGGACACCCAACTTAGTGCACCTAAGGTTATGCAAATTATCACATCAAATGCTTGCAAAAACATTTTCATGTGCATTCATGTATCTTCCAAAAGTAGACAGATCCAAGCATCTAAAGAATCATCAAGCCCTGTTGAACTTGTACTTCTGCACCAGATTAAATCTCTCAATACTTCCACTAAAACCCTTCAGCACAAGGGTCCTCACAGCATCCACCCCTTGCTCCAACGCGGTGTCAATCTATATAAAAATAAGATAACAGGTTTTAGATCAATAATCATGTAGTAACAACCATATCTGAGAGTTCCTCCCAGAAAAGGGCAGACCAGTAGAAAACGAGAACCAACATTGCAAAACTTTCGCAAGTAAGCTTGAGAACAGTTAGCAGTACATATAAATTGAGATCGTCCCTTTGTGTAACCAACTAAAGGATACAACCTAGTTCGAGTAGTACCAACAAATGTGAAGTATGGCCAGCACAGAATCATATCATCATTCTTTGTTTGTACTTACAAACGTTCGCCATGACCTCAACACATATTTATACTCATCAGTTATAATAACCCAATGAAATCGTGGGAGATATTTTTTTCAATTGAAATGTTATTAATGATTGGAAATAAACTCTTAAGGAGTAGAATGCAATTGATGGTATGGCATTGCCTTTTTTTGTCCACTAGAGAGAGAAAAAAATGGATGAACATACTGGAAGAGGACAAAAGATCACAAGAAAGGGATTTCACACTACGTGATATCTACGACGAAATTTCAAACATGGTGAAATCAATACCTGAATTCGTTCCTCTGAACTAAACTTCTGCAGAAGAAAAGCTCGTGTATCCATTTTACCAGGTGGGCTACCAATGCCTGTATTCAACAGTCAACAACTCAAGGTTGGCATGACCCGGATTTTCAGAGAAGACACTGAAGTGCTAGCTGGTGAACATAATAATATATACCTATAGATAAACGAGGAAACTCCCGACAGCCATCCAAATGCTCAATAACATTCTGTAGGCTGATTTTCAATGAAGATGGTCATTGAGAGTGTAAGCAATAGATTGTGAAATGTAAGTAACATATCTTACCTATTAAAATCGCAGAAACAGCACTTCAAATGCATAATATTTATAAGCAAACTGATGCTAGTATAACATAAAACCTACAGCAAAAGGAACTAATATTTTCCATCACAATATTAAGTTAGAAGAGGCACCCATTATTCGAGTATTCCAAACTCAATACTGCAAAATTTTGACAGATCAAAATTTTATTATGTAAGTCCATGTAATTTACTCAATCCTGGCCTCCTGAGCAAATCCATATTTGTTGTTCATGAGTTCTTCAGACAAAAATCTCAACAGGAGCTATATGAACTTAACTTCCAGTATGATTTCTAGAGAAGTAAATCTTACTGTTACATCTGAAAAATAAACCAGGCCCATTTTTGTTACATTTACTCTAAATGAATTCCATTCTGGTTCGCCTTTTGAACTCCAGAATGAGAAAATGAAGTGACTGAACTAAATCTAATGCATTATGTATGTAAAAGTAACATCAACACGTTCCATGTGACTGCAAGTACTAAACATACTAATTGTTCAAATTATTTGGAACTTCATATATTACCCATTATGGCGGCCATGGCCACCTTTCCGTTGAAGTCGCAATACACCATTGGGCAGACTCATGTCATCATAAATCTGAAAAAAATAGAACCCATGGGTTTCAGTTGCAAGCACATGATACCGAGTTGCTGCGGTAAGCTACTAAAGAACAATGATAGTATGTACCACAAGAATGTGCCGCAGCGGTACTTGGTAATAGGCAGCAAGCGGTCCAATCTTCACATGATAGAGGAATGTTTTTTGTTAGTACATGACAAATTAAGAAGACCGGGAAAAATATTGCATCAGAATAGAGACAGCGGGTATTCAACAAGGCCTATCACCAACTTATAGAAATTAGTTCATTTTGATAAGACATGGTCCATGATATGCTAACAGAAATGAGACTGATATGTATAGGCATAGTTGTGAAACACTCTAAGATTAGCAACATAACTGATAGTACTTCTCTGCAGCCAACTTAGGTAACTTTTGCTTCATACAAGAAAGGCATCAGCATTCATATTGATAGATAGGCTTTGGGGATGTATTTTGCCAAACAAACATTGAAATGATATTCTTGAAGTGAGTATATCACAAATCTATTACACCAACTTTTCTCATAAATGATATAGTTCCCAGGAAATGTTTACTTCAAGAAGAAAAGAATAAAGACTCACTGCTTCACCACAGTAATTCATGTATGATTGTGGCTTTGTCAGCAGCACTGGTACCTCCCCAATTAAACCTGTACCAAAATACAACACCAAATATAAGTAAGGCCCCGCTTGGTTCGTCGTTTTGGAGCGATTTACACCGGTAAAATATGCAAGTGTAAAACAAAACGAGCCGTGTTGAGTTATGCGGTTGGTTCGTCGGTTTTGGGTGGTATTTTTTACACCGGTTTTGTCAAATACACTTGTATTACACCGGTTTTGGATACAGACCTGGGCCCGACGTTTTCTGCCTCCGCATTCTCTCTCTCTCTCTCCAAATCGTGGAGGTGGGCACGCGCCGCCGGAGCAAGAAAGGGGTGAGGCACCAGCGGCAAAGGCTGCGACGGGGCCAGGTGTCGCCGCCGGCGCCCGTGCCAGTGACCGTGACCGTGAAAGAGACGAGGGGCGCTGTCGACCGCGACCACGCCGGGAGAAGCTGCCGCGGAGACATCCGGAGCTTCTCGGAGAGTAGCCGGCCGAGGACCCAGTCCCGCTAGCGATTGAGCGGGCTGCCGGCAGAGGCGGCGAGCGACGGACCGCCGGAACGCCCACCTCGATGAACACGGAGGAGATGGGTTGGATCTTGCCGGATAAACTGGAGAGCCGTGCCCTCCAACGAGGACATCGCCATGGCCTGGAGCAGCTGGACGGTGCAGTTCCTATCGAGGCAGAGCATGATGACCGGGCTGTGGCAACGCGATAGATCGCGCATGGCGAGGTGGTGAGGTTGCCGAGCACCAGGAGCGCCCACGGCGACCGGGGACAGATTGATGGCCGGCGGCCCGGCGGTTGAGGCAGAGGAGTGAGACGATGACCAGGAGGGGGATGAGCAGCAGGTAGAGCGGTAACTTGGTCGCACGGGCCCTGGCTTTGTCGATGGCGTTGGAGGTTGGACGTGATGATGCTTGTGTGCTTGAATACGGTGGCATTACAACCTGGGAGCCAAGCGCATGTTACAACCGGAAATTATTTACACCAGGAATTTGTTGAAGGTGGGTAATATACAGGTGTAAAATGTTACCGGGGTAGCAAAAATACAGCATTCCAATCGGGGCCTAACTGGTAAAAGGTTGACTTAGATGTGGGGGTGGGTGTTCTCCACAGATCACTTGCTTCAGCCACCATATTTTATCTAAAATATAAGTCATGCGTCTGCCTTCCTGGTGCTAGCATACTAAGAAGGTTACAATTACAGCACCAAATATCGCCATCGAGCTAAACACCACACAGCATGCATCTTAACTAAAACTCAGCTAAAAAAAGGTGTCCAGTTTGCAGCGGTTCACAGAGCAAGCAGTAACTGCGAAACACGATACTGAAAACTGCAGCACATATGTACACCCTGCGAGCGAGTAGAGAGTGAGCGGGGTACCTACTCCCAGCAGGGACTTGGACTGGATGGTGTTCATCACGATCCCTTCGTCCCGCGCGATGCGATCCACCATCTCGAACCCCACCTAATCACACGCAGACGCACGCAGATACACACGCAGGCGAAGTGAGGGGGAGGCAGGTCATCTCGAATCGGAGGGGGGAGGGATAGGAGCACGGGCGAAGGGATGTACGCACGTTGTGGCGAGTGCCTTGGTACTTGCTGCCGGGGTTGCCGAGGCCGGCGATGAGCCAGGGCGTGTACTGCACCGGCTTCTCGGCGGGGTCGGGGACGGAGGCGACGACGGCGATGCGGGTGCGCCGGAACGGGGTTCTGAGGGCTCGGCGGCTGCGGGGGCCTGGGGGTGAGGAGAAGAAGAGGGGCGAGGCGAGGTGGGCGGCGGCGGTGGCGGTGGGGGTGGCCATGGCGAGCGACATGGCGGGGGAGAGGAGTGGCAACCGAAGGCGATAGGGCGAGGGCAAGGGGGCAATGAAAATATCTTTTTTTTTCTAGATAAAGAAAATATCTCGAGGTGGACAATAGGTTAGGCGGGCCTGAAGCGTACGTGGATTTGGGCCCGATCAGCTGATTAGGAACCCAACTAAAGTGAAATTCCAAACTAACGACGGATGTCACCGGAAGAAAGAAGCATTATTAAGGAGATTAGTCTTACATCTTAACAGTTCTCTCGTTGTTCCTTTATCTTTGAAGGAGGAGAAACTAATCTTAAGGCGCATAGCCTCGCTAAACATACTCTGGGCTTTTTTTTAGGACGCCATATGTGGCTTCTTAATCCGTCGGATCTACATTGTATTCATGTGAACTTTTATAATCAATAAAGTGGAGTGTGTTTAGACTCAAAACTAATTGAGGAGCGCTCGTTCGGGAGCCTCCCAAGGGACATTTAAGGCGGGCTGAGAGCATACCAAGTGGCATGCTCTCAATTTATTTATTTTTCTTTCATGAAAAGCACAGTTTTGCTTCTGCGAGTGGCTTGGTCGTGCCTCTCGGTAACTAAAAAACAAAACACATTTTTCTTACTTTCGCGAAAGGCACGATTTTTGCTTCCGTGAGAGGCACGACTATACCTCTCAGAAACGAAAAAAAAACAATTTTTCTTTTCTTTCCTTTCGTGAGAGGCACCGTTTTGCTTTCACGAGAGGTACGGTTGTACTTCCGTGATAGGCACGACCGTGCTCTCGGAAACAGAAAAAAAAATGTGTTTTCTCTTCTTTTTTTTTCTTCTGCAAAAAGCACGGCCGTGCCTATCAAAACCGGAAAAAAAAATCTTCCGTGAGAAGCATAGTTTTGCTTCCGCGAGAGGCACATTTGAAAAAGAAAAAAGTGCTCCCAATATGCTTTTTTGTGCAAAAAAGATTCATCAAAATTTGTCAACACGCGGTCTAGTTTAAAGATCTCAACGTGAGAAATCGAATAGTAAAAACATTCGAGATTTGAACGCATGATTTAAGAGATAAAACAATTTAAAAAATGGATCTACGAAAAAAATACTCCTTAATTAGTGGTTTTAGTAGCAATGGGCGCGCTATGTTTGGGAGTTCCTGTTTGGAAACATGCAAAAAAGTGTATGTATGGGGACTCGAACTTGCACCATGTTGCTCCAACGGACAAAGTGTTTTGCTAACCACTACAGGCGGTAACCACTACAGACAAAGTGTTTTGCACTATTTATTATATTTTTGAATTGTATGAAAACAATTTGGAAAAGTTGAATCTTTTATGAGTAAGAGTTCATCAAATTTCTGGAAAAGTACACGAATATAATTTTTATTACAAATTTGAAAAAAAAACAGCACTGTTTTTTTTAGTTCGGTGAATGAAAAAAAAATTACCGAATTCGGAAAAAAATCCATCTATTTGAAAAACTTTCATCCATTTTTTTAAAGAAAGTTCATCGAATTTGAAAAAGATCATCAAATTTGGAAAAAGTTCATTAAATGTTGAAAAAGGCCATAAAATTTTAAAACAGTTCATGGAATTTGAAAAAAAAATCATCGATTTTGCAGAAAAAGCTCATCCATTTTGAAAAAGGGAAAAAAGAAAAATAATAATAAACTGAACAAAAAGAAAAAACGAGAAATGAAAAATAGATAGGAAGAGAAAAGTGGATATAACTGAACACATGGGTTGGTTAGTGCAATGAACGAACGAATGGGAGGTCACTGGAAAGAAAGGGAAAATAGGCCGTGTGCATCTAGCCGCACCCTTCAGGCTCCCGTTCGCGAACGGGCGCTTAAGCGCCAAACAGGATCGGCTTTTTTTTTTTTTTTTTTTTTGGAAAGATCGGCTGCTATGTCTTGCTTTAGAACGAGCTAGTGAAAGGGGAAATGGGCCGAGTCCAATTAGCCGCGCCCTTCAGGCGTTCATTTGCGAACGGGTGTAGGATCCGCTGCTATGTCTCGCTTTAAGCAAGAGCGAGTGACCCTCACGTCAGATGAAACGTGCTACTGGGTCTGCCTAGTAGCGTTCTGTTTGTTTTTTCTTTGTTCATTCGATTCTATCGATTTTTCAACAACTCGTTCGTTTGTTTTTCTTACTTATTTTTTATAAAAAATATTCTACAAATTAACAATAATTCTTATTGGTGATATAAAAAATGCTCATGCAATATAAAAATTTGTTCGCACCAATTTACAAAAATGCCCATACCATTCAAAAAATGTTGAACGGGTATTCGAGAAAATGTTCAAAAAATGTAATTTTAAAAAAGGCATCATCATGTGTTTGAAAAATGTTCACCACATATACTAAAAATATACAACATGTATTCAAAGAAAATGTTCAAGGTGTACTTATAGAATATTCAAGATTTATCAGAAATATACTCCACATGCTTCGAAAAAATGTTCAGCGTGCATTTGGAAAATGCTAAACATTTACTTAATAAAGTATTCAAACCTATTTTTGAAAAAAATGGTCATCGTGTATTTTAATAATATTTAACATGTATAAAAAATGGTCAGCATGTATATAAAAATCTATACAATGTGTATTTAAAAAAATGTTTACCATGTATTTGTAAAAATGTTCAAGGAGTGTCTGAAAAACCTTTCACATGTATTCAAAAACATTTTAACGTGTATATAAAAATTGTTCAACATATATTTGAAAAAACATATTCAAAAAATACCCAAACAAGTTTTTTTTATAAATGTTCATCATGTATTTTAGAAAAATGTTGAAGGTGTATTTGAAAAATGTTCCACATGTATTAAAAAATGTTCAACATGTATTCACATTTTTTAACATCCATTCAAGACAATATTCAAATTTGTTTTTCAAAAATAGTCGTCATGTATTTTAAAAATATTCAAATTGTGTAGCAAAATGTTCAGCGTCTATACGAGAAACAGATAATGTGTATTTTACACTGTCAACATGTATTTGAAAAAATATAAACTAAAACTAAATGTGCAAAATAAAGATAAAAACAGTGAACAAAAACACAGAAATAGAAAAAGAAGAAAAGCACGTGAAACCTTCCCAAAATCGGCATGCACACAAACCATGGAATGACTTAAAATCAGTTGTGTGTCGCTTCAACATGACCTAAAATAACATTTAGGTATGTAGTGTGTACAAAGTCAAGCTACTGAAATCAGAAAATGATAGGTATGTGTCAAGTTCATGTGATATTGGTTTACAAAAATGTTCAGTTTTGAACATTTTTTGAATAGTTTTCCTAATCCTGTTGTACCCTCAGTTTTGAATAGTAGTGTTGTTGAAAACCTCATTTTGAAGGAAATATACCCTAGAGGCAATAATAAAGTTGTTATTTTATATTTCCTTATTCTTGATAAATGTTTATTATTTATGTTAGAATTGTATTAACCGGAAACTTGATACATGTGTGAATACATAGACAAAACACTGTGTCCCTAGTATGCCTCTACTTGATTAGCCCGTTGATCAAAGATGGTTAAAATTTTCTAGCCATGGACATGTGTTGTCATTTGATGAACAGGATCACTCATTAGAAGAATGGTGTGATGAACAAGACCCATCTGTTAGCTTAGCGTAATGATCGTTCAGTTTTATTGCTACTATTTTCTTCATGTCAAATATATATTCCTCCGACTATGAGATTATGCAACTCCCGGACACCGGAAGAATGCCTTGTGTGCTGTCAAACATCAGAACGTAACTGGGTGATTATAAAGATGCTCTACAGGTATCTCCGAAGGTGTTTGTTGGGTTGGCATAGATCGAGATTAGGATTTGTCACCCTGAGCATCAGAGAGGTATCTCTGGGCCTCTCGGTAATGCACATCATATGAAGCCTTGCAAGCAATATGACTAATGAGTTAGTTGCGGGATGATGTGAAAGTGCTAGTTATCGACTAGAGGGGGGTGAATAGGCGATTTTTATGAAAGTCTTCAAAACATGATGGCTTTGAAGACAAACATGTAAACTGAGCCTATATAGTAAGCAGTGGAATGAAGACTACACTAGGCAAGCATTAGTCCAGCATACAATATAGGGAAAGCACGAAGACTAACTGCAACTAGGTAGACAGGATCAGTATGGAAGATAGTACGAAGCTAAACAGATAAGAGTCTTCACACAATGAAGTCAAATGAATCAGGCAGGCAAGCAATGACTTCACGAAGACAAACTGTAAAGCAAGGAGAGAAAGGGATAGAACCAGTTGCTTGGTGGAGACAAGGATTTGGTAGACCAGTTTCAGTTGCTGTGACAACTGTACGTCTGGTTAGGGAGGCTGAGATTGAACTCGGAAGATTGTGTCCTCACCTTATCCCCCTTGAGCTAAGGACACCCAGTCCTCGCCCAATCATTCTGGTAAGTCTTCAAGGTAGACTTCCAAACTTTCACATACTTCGTTCACCGGTGATCCATAATGACTCTTGGATGCTCAGAACGCGACGCCTAACCGGCTGGAGGATTCATAGTCCTCAAGTGTAATAAGTCTTCAGGTCACTCGGATAGAAAGACTTCAGTGATGCCTAACACTCTTTGGCTCTGGGTGTTTTGGGCTATGTCCTCGTAAGGATTTCTCTCTCAAATGCTTCGGAGGTGGGTTGCTCTCAAATGACAGAAGCTGTGCACTAACTCTGAGCAGCCACCAATTTATGGTGTAGGGGGTGGGCTATTTATAGCCAGGAGGCAATCCGACCTGATTTGTCCAAAATGACCCTGGATCATTAAGGAACTGACACATGTCCAATGGTCATATTTCAAACACACGTGGCAGCTTAGCTTGGGCTACAAGCAAAGCTGAGTCATCCAGCTTTGGATAAGATTTGCTCTCATTGTCTTTGCTTGAAGACATAGGATTTGGTTGAGCATCACTTCAGTCACTCTGACTTTGTTCACTTGGACCCCACTTAAGAGTATGGTGGTTCCTATGACTCAATAAGAAGAAAAGGAAACTACGAAACAACTATGTCTTCGCACTCCATAATCTTCAAGTGAATAGCTTCACGCGTCATAATCTTTGTCGTGAATGTCTTCACGAACCACCATTGTCTTCAATGTCTTCACACATTTTTAGGGGTCCTCTCTGGTAGGTAAACCAAATCAATGAGGGACACTACCTGTGTCATCCTGCAATTCTCACAAACACATTAGTCCCTCAACCACATTTGTCGTAATACTCCAAAACCAACTAGGGGTGGCACTAGATGCACTTACAATCTCCCCCTTCTCGGTGATTGATGACAAACTGCTTGAAGTTTTCAACGGGGATAAATGTATGTGAGAGTTGAGTGTTGTGAGTATTGTCTTCATACATATGACGAGGCTCCCCCTGAAGATGTGCATATAAATGATTTGCTTTTGAATACAAATGCACATGGCAGGTTTTGCTTTGTGGAGGCCATCTTCAAAGTGTGAAGACAATGCATCATGCATATAAGAAGATAATGAGGATAATGATATGCATAATGGGAAATGGGCGTCTGCAGAATGACTTCATGCGGAATTTATCATCGCATCTCAAAGTGGCAGCAAAAATAGC
Source organism: Triticum aestivum (assembly GCF_018294505.1). Taxonomy (NCBI): domain Eukaryota; kingdom Viridiplantae; phylum Streptophyta; class Magnoliopsida; order Poales; family Poaceae; genus Triticum; species Triticum aestivum. Next base: position 29,952,144 of record NC_057801.1, on the reverse strand, counting down.
AGACGACCACCAAGTTTAAGTGTTACAACTCAAAAACAAAAAGTTTCAGAAAGAGAGTTGTAAATACTTAGCAAAAGTTAAGCAACCACCCATATGGACCCGCTTGAAGACTACCAACTCATATGCTTCTCCTCCTTTTGTCAGTAATGACCAAAAGGTTTGAAGACATAGAGTATCTACTCGTTCCTTGGTGGAGACGAAGTTGGAGCAGCAGGGTCAACGTTGGAGTTTGGTGGTGCAGACGGGCCTGATGCATCATCATTATGCTGAGCAGTGAGAGCAGGCGAAGTGGTGTCATCTTCTTCATCGACGACTCTCGCAACAATAGTTGCAGCCGAGGATGAGTACTCAGAATCTTCAATGGAGGGTGTGCGACGCCAACTTGCATTTTGAGGAGGCCTGGAGTCAAACTTGAAATGTTCAGTGAAGCCATCTGCGCGAAGTTCATCTTCAGCACAGATCAGAGTGAGACTCTTCTAGGAACGGTGACAAGCTTCATGAGAAACAAACGAGTTCTTGGTGGCTAAGTTGCGAATTTGATTGACATCCACCAAGAGACTCTTCATCTGACGCTTTAGCCAATCATGATGCTTGTCCTGCTTTTGATGTAAGGCCACTAGAAGCTCACGGTCATTGAGAACATGTGGACGTTTCTAAGGCCTTTGGGCAATGGTGCTTGTAGTTAATTCAGTGTTTGCACGATGCGGTAGGCGCAGGTTTCCAACCAAGGGATAGGTATGAGTTGTAGCATTTGGCACATGAACACCTTCAATGGGTTGTGCGAAGCTCTAGAACTCAGCATTCTGAAGATGGAGGGGTTTCTTTGCAGGCTCAGAGTAGATGGCTTCAACAGACATATCAACCTCAGGCAGGAAGACAATGTGATTGCGTGTTGAGGGCTGATAGTCAATAGTTGAATGAAGCTTAATCAACCGCTGAAGGAAATATGCCCTAGAGGCAATAATAAAGTTATTATTATTTTTTCCTTATTTCATGATAAATGTTTATTATTCATGCTAGAATTGTATTAACCAGAAACATAATACATGTGTGAATACATAGACAAACATAGTGTCACTAGTATGCCTCTACTTGACTAGCTCGTTGAATCAAAGATGGTTAAGTTTCCTAGCCATAGACATGAGTTGTCATTTGATTAACGGGATCACATCATTAGGAGAATGATGTGATTGACTTGACCCATTCCATTAGCTTAGCACTTGATCGTTAAGTATGTTGCTATTGCTTTCTTCATGACTTATACATGTTCCTGTAACTATGAGATTATGCAACTCCCGTTTACCGGAGGAACACTTTGGGTGCTACCAAACATCACAACGTAACTGGGTGATTATAAAGGAGTACTACAGGTGTCTCCAAAGGTACATGTTGGGTTGGCGTATTTTGAGATTAGGTTTTGTCACTCCGATTGTCGGAGAGGTATCTCTGGGCCCTCTCGGTAATGCACATCACTATAAGCCTTGCAAGCATTGCAACTAATGAGTTAGTTGTGAAATGATGTATTACGTAACGAGTAAAGAGACTTGCTGATAACGAGATTGAACTAGGTATTGGATACTGACGATCGAATCTCGGGCAACTAACATACCGATGACAAAGGGAACAACGTATGTTGTTATGCGGTTTGACCGATAAAGATCTTCGTAGAATATGTAGGATCCAATATGGGCATCCAGGTTCCGCTATTGGTTATTGACCAAGAATAGTTCTAGGTCATGTCTACATAGTTCTCGAACCCGTAGGGTCCGCACGCTTAAGGTTTCGATGACAGTTATATTATGAGTTTATGAGTTTTGATGTACCGAAGGAGTTCGGAGTCCTGGATGAGATCGGGGACATGACGAGGAGTCTCGAAATGGTCGAGACGTAAAGATCGATATATTGGACAACTATATTCGGAGTTCGGAAAGGTTCCGAGTGATTCGGGTATTTTTCGGAGTACCCGAGAGTTACGGGAATTCGCCGGGGAGTATATGGGCCTTATTGGGCCATACGGGAATAGAGGAGAGAGGCCGAAAGGAAGGAGGCGCGCAGCCCCCCCCCCTGGTCCGAATTGGACAAGGGGTGCGGCCCCCCTTTCCTTCCTCCTCTCCCCCTCTTTCCCCCTTCTCCTACTCCAACAAGGAAGGAGGGAGTCCTACTCCCGGTGGGAGTAGGACTCCCCTTGGCGCGCCCCTCCTAGGCCGGCCGCCCCCTCCCCCCTTGCTCCTTTATATACGGGGGCAGGGAGGCACCTCTAGGCAAGACAACACAAGTTGATCTACGGATCGTTCCTTAGCCGTGTGCGGTGCCCCCCTCCACCACATTCCACCTCGGTCATATCGTCGCGGAGTTTAGGCGAAGCCCTGCGCCGGTAGAGCATCATCATCGTCACCACGCCGTCGTGCTGACGGAACTCATCCCCGAAGCTTTGCTGGATCGGAGCCCGGGGACCGTCATCGAGCTGAACGTGTGCTGAACTCGGAGGTGCTGTACATTCGGTACTTGGATCGGTCGGATCGTGAAGACATACGACTACATCAACCGCGTTGTCATAACGCTTCCGCTTACGGTCTACGAGGGTACGTGGACAATACTCTCCCCTCTCGTTGCTATGCCATCACCATGATCTTGCGTGTGCGTAGGAATTTTTTTGAAATTACTACGTTCCCCAACAGTGGCATCCGAGCCGGGTTTTATGCGTTGATGTTATATGCACGAGTAGAACACAAGTGAGTTGTGGGCGATACAAGTCATACTGCTTACCAGCATGTGATACTTTGGTTCGGCGGTATTGTGAGATGAAGCGGCCCGGACCGACATTACGCGTACGCTTACGCGAGACTGGTTTCACCGTTACGAGCACTTGTGCTTAAAGGTGACTGGCGGGTGTCTGTCTCTCTCACTTTAGCTGAATCGAGTGTGGCTACGCCCGGTCCTTGTAAAGGTTAAAACAGCACTAACTTGACGAACTATCGTTGTGGTTTTGATGCGTGGGTAAGAACGGTTCTTGCTAAGCCCGTAGCAGCCACGTAAAATTTGCAACAACAAAGTAGAGGACGTCTAACTTGTTTTTGCAGGGCATGTTGTGATGTGATATGGTCAAGACGTGATGCTATATTTTATTGTATGAGATGATCATGTTTTGTAACCGAAGTTATCGGCAACTGGCAGGAGCATATGGTTGTCGCTTTATTGTATGAAATGCAAACGCCCTGTAATTGCTTTACTTTATCACTAAGCGGTAGCGATAGTCATAGAAGCAATAGATGGCGTAATGACAATGATGCTACGATGGAGATCAAGGTGTCGCACCAGTGACGATGGTGATCACGACGGTGCTTCGGAGATGGAGATCACAAGCACAAGATGATGATGGCCATATCATATCACTTATATTGATTGCATGTGATGTTTATCCTTTATGCATCTTATCTTGCTTTGATTGACGGTAGCATTTTAAGATGATCTCTCACTAATAATTATCAAGAAGTGTTCTCCCTGAGTATGCACCGTTGCGAAAGTTCTTCGTACTGAGACACCACGTGATGATCGGGTGTGATAGGCTCTACGTTCAAATACAACGGGTGCAAAACAGTTGCACACGCGGAATACTCAGGTTAAACTTGACGAGCCTAGCATATACATATATGGCCTTGGAACACGGAGACCGAAAGGTCGAGCGTGAATCATATAGTAGATATGATCAACATATTGATGTTCACCGTTGAAACTACTCCATCTCACGTGATGATCGGACATGGTTTAGTTGATTTGGATCACGTGATCACTTAGATGACTAGAGAGATGTCTGTCTAAGTGGGAGTTCTTAAGTAATATGATTAATTGAACTTAAATTTATCATGAACTTAGTCCTGGTAGTATTTTGCAAATTATGTTGTAGATCAATAGCTTGCGTCGTTGCTTTCATATGTTTATTTTGATATGTTCCTAGAGAAAATTGTGTCGAAAGATGTTAGTAGCAATGATGCGGATTGGATCTGTGATCTGAGGTTTATCCTCATTGCTGCACAGAAGAATTATGTCCTTAATGCACCGCTAGGTGACAGACCTGTTGCAGGAGCGGATGCAAACGTTATGAACGTTTGGCTAGCTCAATATGATGACTACTTGATAGTTTTGTGCACCATGCTTTATGGCTTAGAATCGGGACTTCAAAAACGTTTTGAACGTCATGGACCATATGAGATGTTCCAGGAGTTGAAGTTAATATATCAAGCAAATACCCGAGTTGAGAGATATGAAGTCTCCAACAAGTTCTATAGCTAAAAGATGGAGGAGAATCGCTCAACTAGTGAGCATGTGCTCAGATTGTCTGGGTACTACAATCGCTTGAATCAAGTGGGAGTTAATCTTCCAGATAAGATAATGATTGACAGAATTCTCTAGTCACCACCACCAAGTTAGTAGAACTTCGTGATGAACTATAATGCAAGGGATGACGAAAACAATTCCCAAGCTCTTCGTGATGCTGAAATCGACGAAGGTAGAAATCAAGAAAGAGCATCAAGTGTTGATGATTGACAAGACCACTAGTTTCAAGAAAAGGGCAAAGGGAAAGAAAGGGAACTTCAAGCAGAATGACAAGCAAGTTGTCACTCCCGCGAAGAAGCCCAAAGCTGGACCAAAGCCTAAAACTGAGTGATTATACTGCAAAGGAAATGGTCACTAGAAACGGAAATGCCTTGAATATTTGGTGGATAAGAAGGATGGCAAAGTGAACAAGGGTATATTTGATATACATGTTATTGATGTGTACCTTACTAGTGTTTATAGTAACCCCTGAGTATTTGATACTTGTTCGGTTGCTAAGATTAGTAACTCAAAACAAGAGTTACAGAATAAACAGAAACTAGTTGAGGGTGAAGTGATGATGTGTGTTGGAAGTGGTTCCAAGATTGATATGATCATCATCGCACACTCCCTATACTTTCGGGATTAGTGTTGAACCTAAATAAATGTTATTTGGTGTTTGCCTTGAGCATGAATATGATTTGATCATGTTTATTGCAATACGGTTATTCATTTAAAATCAGAGAATAATTGTTGTTCTGTTTAAATGAATAAAACCTTTGATGGTCATACACCCAATGAAAATAGTTTGTTGGATCTCGATCGTAGTGATACACATAGTCATAATATTGATGCCAAAAGATGCAAAGTTGATAATGATAGTGCAACTTATTTGTGGCACTGCCGTTTGGGTCATATCGGTGTAAAGCGCATGAAGAAACTCCATAAAGACGGATTTTCGGAATCACTTGGTTATGAATCATTTGATGCTTGCGAACCGTGCCTTTTGGGCAAGATGACTAAAAACTCCGTTCTCCGGAACAATGGAACAAGCTACTGACTTATTGGAAATAATACATAGCGATGTATGCGATCCAATGAGTGTTGATGCTCGTGGCAAGTATCGTTATTTTCTGACCTTCACAAAATGATTTGAGCAGATATGGGTATATCTGCTTGATGAAACATAAGTCTGAAATAATTGAAAGGTTCAAAGAATTTCAGAGTGAAGTGGAAAAATCATCGTAACAAGAAAATAAAGTTTCTACGATCTGATCGCGGAGACGAATATTTGAGTTACGAGTTTGGTCTTCAATTAAAACAATGGGGAATAGTTTCACAGCTCACGCCACCTGGAACACCACAATGTTATGGTGTGTCCGAACGTCGTAACCGCACTTTATTGGATATGCTGTGATCTATGATGTCTCCTACTGATTTACCATTATCGTTTTGGGGTTATGCATTAGAGACAGCTGCATTCACGTTTAATAGGGCACCATCTAAATCCGTTGAGACGACACCGTATGAACTATGGTTTAACAGTAAACCTAAGCTGTCGTTTCTTAAAGTTTGGAGTTGTGATGCTTATGTGAAAAAGTTTTCACCTCATAAGCTCAAACCCAAATCAGAGAAGTGCGTCTTCATAGAATACCCAAAGGAAACTGTTGGGTACTCCTTCTATCACAAATCCAAAGGCAAAACATTCATTGCTAAGAATGGATCCTTTCGAGAGAAGGAGTTTCTCTCGAAAGAAGTGAGTGGGAGGAAAGTAGAACTTGATGAGGTAACTGTACCTGCTCCCTCATTTGAAAGTAGTTCATCACAGAAATCTGTTCCTGTGACTACTACACCAATTAGTGAGGAAGTTAATGATGATGATCATGAAACTTCAGATTAAGTTACTACAGAACCTCGTAGGTCTTCCAGAGTAAAGATCCGCACCAGAGTGGTACGGTAATCATGTTCTGGAAGTCATGTTACTAGACCATGATGAACCTACGAACTATGAGGAAGCGACGATGAGCCCAGATTCCGCGAAATGGCATGAGGCCATAAAATCTTAGATATGATCCATGTATGAGAACAAAGTATGAACTTTGATTGACTTGCTCGATGATCAGCAAGCCATGTTAAATAATGGATCTTCAAGAGGAAGACGGACACTGATAGTAGTGTTACTATCTACTAAGCTTGACTTGTTGCGAAAGGTTTTCGACAAGTTCAAGGTGTTGAATACGATGAGATTTTCTCACTCGTATCGATGCTTAAGTCTGTCTGAATCATGTTAGCAATTGCCACATTTTATGAAATCTGGCAAGTGGATGTCAAAACTGCATTCCTTAATGGATTTTTTAAAGAAGAGTTGTATATGATGCAACCAGAAGGTTTTGCTAATCCTAAAGGTGCTAACAAAATGTGCAAGCTCCAACGATCCATCAATGGACTGGTGCAAGCATCTCGGAGTTGGAATATACGCTTTGATGAGTTGATCAAAGCATATGGTTTTATACAGACTTTTGGAAAGGCCTGTATTTACAAGAAAGTGAGTGGGAGCACTACAACATTTCTGATAAGTATATATGAATGACATATTGTTGATCGGAAGTAATGTAGAATTATTCTGCAAAGCATAAAGGAGTGTTTGAAAGGAGTTTTTCAAAGAAAGACCTCAGTGAAGCTGCTTACATGTTAAGCATCAAGATCTATTGAGATAGATCAAGACGCTTGATAAGATTTTCAATGAGTACATACCTTGACAAGATTTTGAAATAGTTCAAAATGGAACAGTCAAAGAAAGAGTTCTTGCCTATGTTGCAAAGGTGTGAAATTGAGTAAGACTCAAGACCCGACCACGACAGAAAATAGAAAGAGAATGAAAGTCATTCCCTATGCATCAGTCATAAGTTCTATAAAAGTATGCCATGCTATGGACCAGACCTATTGTATACTCTGCCCTGGTTTGGCAAGGGAGTACAATAGTGATCTAGGAGTAGATCACTGGACATTGGTCAAAATTATCCTTAGTAGAATAAGGATATGTTTCTCGATTATGGAAGTGATAAAAGAGTTCGTCGTAAAGAGTTACATCGATGCAAGCTTTTACACCGATCCAGATGACTCTAAGTCTCAATCTGGATACATATTGAAAGTGGGAGCAATTAGTTAGAGTAGCTCCGTGCAGAGCATTGTGGACATAGAATATTTGCAAAATACATACGGCTCTGAATATGACAGACCCGTTGACTAAGCTTCTCTCACGAGCAAAACATGATCATACCTTAGTACTCTTTTGGGTGTTAATCACATAAGCGATGTGAACTAGATTATTGACTCTAGTAAACACTTTGGGTGTTGGTCACATGACGATGTGAACTATGGGTGTTAATCATATATAGATATGAATATTGGTGTTAAATCACATGGCGATGTGAACTAGATTATTGACTCTAGTGCAAGTGGGAGACTGAAGGAAATATGCCCTAGAGGCAATAATAAAGTTATTATTTATTTCCTTATTTCATGATAAATGTTTATTATTCATGCTAGAATTTTATTAACCGGAAACATAATACATGTGTGAATACATAGACAAACATAGTGTCACTAGTATGCCTCTACTTGACTAGCTCGTTGAATCAAAGATGGTTAAGTTTCCTAGTCATAGACATGAGTTGTCATTTGATTAACGGGATCACATCATTAGGAGAATGATGTGATTGACTTGACCCATTCCATTAGCTTAGCACTTGATCGTTAAGTATGTTGCTATTGCTTTCTTCATGACTTATACATGTTCCTGTAACTATGAGATTATGCAACTCCCGTTTACCGGAGGAACACTTTGGGTGCTACCAAACGTCACAACGTAACTGAGTGATTATAAAGGAGTACTACAGGTGTCTCCAAAGGTACATGTTGGGTTGGCGTATTTCGAGATTAGGTTTTGTCACTCCGATTGTCGGAGAGGTATCTCTGGGCCCTCTCGGTAATGCACATCGCTATAAGCCTTGCAAGCATTGCAACTAATGAGTTAGTTGTGAAATGATGTATTACATAACGAGTAAAGAGACTTGTCGATAACGAGATTGAACTAGGTATTGGATACCGACGATTGAATCTCAGGCAAGTAACATACCGATGACAAAGGGAACAACGTATGTTGTTATGCAGTTTGACCGATAAAGATCTTCGTAGAATATGTAGGAGCCAATATGGGCATCCAGGTTCCGCTATTGGTTATTGACCAAGAATAGTTCTAGGTCATGTCTACATAGTTCTCGAACCCGTAGGGTCCGCACGCTTAAGGTTTCGATGACAGTTATATTATGAGTTTATGAGTTTTGATGTACCGAAGGAGTTCGGAGTCCCGGATGAGATCGGGGACATGACGAGGAGTCTCGAAATGGTCGAGATGTAAAGATCGATATATTGGACGACTATATTCGGAGTTCGGAAAGGTTCCGAGTGATTCGGGTATTTTTCGGAGTACCCGAGAGTTAGGGAATTCGCCGGGGAGTATATGGGCCTTATTGGGCCATACGGGAATAGAGGAGAGAGGCCGAAAGGAAGGAGGCGTGCAGCCCCCCCCCCCCAGGTCCGAATTGGACAAGGGGTGCGGCCCCCCTTTCCTTCCTCCTCTCCCCCTCTTTCCCCCTTCTCCTACTCCAACAAGGAAGGAGGGAGTCCTACTCCCGGTGGGAGTAGGACTCCCCTTGGCGCGCCCCTCCTAGGCCGGCCGCCCCCTCCTCCCTTGCTCCTTTATATACGGGGGCAGGGAGGCACCTCTAGGCAAGACAACACAAGTTGATCTACGGATCGTTCCTTAGCCGTGTGCGGTGCCCCCCTCCACCATATTCCACCTCGGTCATATCGTCGCGGAGTTTAGGCGAAGCCCTGCGCCGGTAGAGCATCATCATTGTCACCATGCCGTCGTGCTGACGGAACTCATCCCTGAAGCTTTGCTGGATCGGAGCCCGGGGATCGTCATCGAGCTGAACGTGTGCTGAACTCGGAGGTGCCGTACATTCGGTACTTGGATCGGTCGGATCATGAAGACATACGACTACATCAACCGCGTTGTCATAACGCTTCCGCTTACGGTCTACGAGGGTATGTGGACAATACTCTCCCCTCTCGTTGCTATGCCATCACCATGATCTTGCGTGTGCGTAGGAATTTTTTTGAAATTACTACGTTCCCCAACAACCGCATCATCCATCGAGCATAGAAGTTCAGACCAAACAAATCAATCCCGGAAGCAGCAAGTTGTCTGATGAAAAAATTCTGAGTGTTGAATCTGATGCCATTGACAATGTAGAACACCAAAGTCTTCATGGATCCTTCAAGTTTGGCTTCAGATGAATAGCATTTGATGGGCCAGAGAGTATGCCTCAGAATGTGATATACTGTGCGTGGCAGATACTCGAGGTCCTCAACAAAGAATTCCTTTGGATATTCAGCGGCTTGGGGCAAAGGCTTCATCATGCTAAGCATTTGGCTCATGTTCAGCTCAGGCTTCTGAAATATGCTCTACAGTTCATTCTGATAAAGTGAACAACCAGGTTCATACAGCTCACCTGGAGTGGGTAGGGAAGTTAGCTCGATGATATCCTGAGCTTTGGCTTCATGATGCATGATATGTCTCCAACGTATCTATAATTTTTGATTGTTCCATGCTATTATATTATCTGTTTTGGATGTTTAATGAGCTTTATTATAGACTTTTATATTATTTTTGGGACTAACCTATTAACCGGAGGCCCAGTGCAAATTGCTATTTTTTGCCTTTTTCAGTGTTTCGCAGAAAAGGAATGTCAAACGGAGTCCAAACAGAATGAAACCTTCGGGAGAGTTATTTTTGGAACAAACGCAATCCAGGAGACTTGGAGTGGACGTCAGGGAAGCAATGAGGTGGCCACGAGGGTCAAGGGCACACCCTACCCCCCTGGGCGCACCCCCACCCTCGTGGGCCCCTCGCGGCTCCCTGACCGACTTCTTTCGCCTATATATACTCATATACCCCGAAAACATCCAGAAGCACAATAGATCGGGAGTTCTGCCGCCGCAAGCCTCTGTAGCCACCAAAAACCAATCGAGACCTGTTCTAGCACCCTGCCGGAGGGGGGATCCCTCACCGGTGGCCATCTTCATCATCTCAGTGCTCTCCATGACGAGGAGGGAGTAGTTCACCCTCGGGGCTGAGGGTATGTACCAGTAGCTATGTGTTTGATCTCTCTCTCTCGTGTTCTTGATTTGGCATGATCTTGATGTATCACGAGCTTTGCTATTACAGTTGGATCTTATGATGTTTCTCCCCCTCTACTCTCTTGTAATGGATTGAGTTTTCCCTTTGAAGTTATCTTATCAGATTGAGTCTTTAAGGATTTGAGAACACTTGATGTATGTCTTGCATGTGCTTATCTATGGCGACAATGGGATATTCACGTGATCTACTTAATGTATGTTTTGGTGATCAACTTGCGGGTTCAGTGACCTTGTGAACTTATGCATAGGGGTTGGCACACATTTTCGTCTTGACTCTTCGGTAGAAACTTTGGGGAACTCTTTGAAGTACTTTGTGTTGGTTGAATAGATGAATATGAGATTGTGTGATGCATATCGCATAATCATGCCCACGGATACTTGAGGTGACATTGGAGTATCTAGTTGACATTAGGGTTTTGGTTGACTTGTGTCTTACGGTGTTATTCTAGTATGAACTCTATGATAGATCGAACGGAAAGAATAGCTTCGTGTTATTTTACTATAGACTCTTGAATAGATCGATCAGAAAGGATAACTTTGAGGTGATTTCGTACCCTACAATAATCTCTTCGTTTGTTCTCCGCTATTAGTGACTTTGGAGTGACTCTTTGTTGCATGTTGAGGGATAGTTATACGATCCAGTTATGTTATTATTGTTGAGATAACTTGCACTAGTGAAAGTATGAACCCTACCTTGTTTCAACGCGTTGCAATACCGTTTACGCTCACTTTTATTACTTTTTACCTTGCTGTTTTTATATTTTCACATTACAAAAACCTATATCTACTATCCATATTGCACTTGTATCACCATCTCTTCGCCGAACTAGTACACCTATACAATTTACCATTGTATTGGGTGTGTTGGGGACACAAGAGACTCTTTGTTATTTGGTTGCAGGGTTGTTTGAGAGAGACCATCTTCATCCTACACCTCCCATGGATTGATAAACCTTTAGGTCATCCACTTGAGGAAATTTGCTACTGTCCTACAAACCTCTGTACTTGGAGGCCCAACAACATCTACAAGGAGAAGGTTGTGTAGTAGACATCAAGCTCTTTTCTGGTGCCGTTGCCGGGGAGGTGAGTGCTTGAAGGTATATCTTTAGATCTTGCAATCGAATCTTTTAGTTTCTTGTTTTATCACTAGTTTAGTCTATAAAAGAAAACTACAAAAAATGGAATTGAGGGTACCTCATATGCTTCATCTTTTGAGAAAATAAGGATTCCGATAATTGTGCTCAAGTGCTAGAAGAAGAATGCATTAGAATGTTTGGCAATAAATATTTGAATGATGAGCATGATTGCAATGTTGTTAGTATGAATTCCTTGAATATCCATGATGCTAATGATATGCAAAGCCACAAGCTTGGGGAAGCTACGTTTGATGAAGATGATATTTTTTGTCCCCCAAGTTTTGATGAGCAAATTTATTATGATGAAAGCATGCCTCCTATTTATGATGATTATATTGATGGAAGTGGATTTGGAGAGGTCATGACTTTATTTAGTGATGAATCCACTATTTCGGAAGAGGTTCCAATGATTATGAGAACAAAGTTGCTATCTATGATGATTATTGTGATGACTTGTATGATATTAAGAATAATGATAACCATGAAACTTGTCATCATGATTTTAGTTTTCAATTGGATTATGCCTCACATGATAATTATTTTGTTGAGTTTTCTCCCACTACTATTCATGAGAAGAAATTTGCTTATGAGGAGAGTAGTAAATTTTCTATGCTTGTAGATCATGAAAAGAATGCTTTAGGTGATGGTTATATTGTTGAATTCATTCATGATGCTACTAAAAATTATTATGAGGGAGGAACATATGCTTGTAGGAATTGCAATAATATCAAGTTTCCTCTCCATGTGTTGAAAATCTTGAAGCTATGCTTGTTTTGCCTTCCTATGCTAGTTGATTATTGTTCCCATAAGTTGTTTGCTCACAAAATCCCTATGCATAGGAAGTGGGTTAGACTTAAATTTGCTAGTCATATTCTTCATGATGCTCTCTTTATGTTTCAATTCTTATCTTTTATGTGAGCATCATTGAAATTATCATGCCTAGCTAGGGGCGTTAAACGATAGCGCTTGTTGGGAGGCAACCCAATTTTATTTTTGTTCTTTGCTTTTTGTTCCTGTTTAGTAATAAATAATTCATCTAGCCTCTGGTTAGATGTGGTTTTATGTTTTAATTAGTGTTTGTGCCAAGTAGAACCTTTGGGAAGACTTGGGTGAAGTCTATGCGATCTTGCTATAAAAAACATAAACTTTTGCACTCACGAGATTAGCTGTCATTTTTTACTGGAGAGTGCTTTTAGGTTGATTATTTTTTCAGATGATTAGTAGAAAAATTCCTCACGTCCACCAATTTATTTCAGAATTTTTGGAGTTCCATAAGTATACGTTTGATACAGATTACTACAAACTGTTCTATTTTTGACAGATTCTGTTTTCTATGTGTTGTTTGCTTATTTTGATGAATCTATGAGTAGTATCGGAGGGTATGAACCATAGAGAATTTATAATACAGTAGACATTACACCAATATGTATTTATAATGAGTTCATTACAGTACCTTAAAGTGGTGATTTATTTTCTTACACTAACGGAGCTTACGAGTTTTCTGTTGAGTGTTGTGTTGTGAAGTTTTTAAGTTTTGGGTAAAGATTCAAGGGACTATGGAATAAGGAGTGTCAAGAGACTAAGATTGGGTATGTCCAAGGCACCCCGAGGTAATATTCAAGGACAACCAAGAGCCCAAGCTTGGGGATGCCCCGGAAGGCATCCCCTCTTTCGTCTTCGTTCATCGGTAATTTTACTTGGAGCTATATTTTTATTCACCACATGATATGTGTTTTGCTTGGAGCGTTATTTTATTTTGTTAGTATTTGCTTTATGTTATTTAGAATAATGTTTTTCATCTATATTTTCAATAAAAATGTCAAGGATAGCCTTTACCATGCTTATTTTGCAAGTATACATGTTGTTGTTTCAAAACAGAAAGTTTACCGCTTTTGCAAAAATTCCCTAGAAAAGTCAGAAAATGATATAATGTTGAAACTTTTTGCATATTGAGATCTGACAAATCTTATACAGTATATTAGTTTTCTCATAATTTTTTGAGTTAGGAAAGTATGATGAATCTTGCATTCTTTACAGACTGTACTATTTTGGCAGATTGCTGTTATGTTTGCATTGTTTGCATATGTTTGCTTGTTTAATGATTCTATTTGAGGATAGGAGTATTAAATATGCATACAAATTTAGTATGCAATGTTGAATAATAATTTTAGTAATTTGTTACATTAGAAAATGATAAGGATTTTGCATTAGTTTATACTAACTTATCTCACGAGTTCTTGTTGAGTTTGGTGTGGATGAAGCTTTCGAGATTTAGGAAACCAAGATATAAAAGGAATTAAGGAGACACAAAAGCTCAAGCTTGGTGATGCCCAAGGCACCCCAAGATAATATTTCAAGAAGTCTCAAGCATCCAAGCTTGGGGATGCCCCGGTAGGCATCCCACCTTTCTTCTTCAACAATTATCGGTTAGTATCAGTTGAACCTAAGTTTTTGCTTCTTCACATGATGTGTGCTATCCTTGAAATGTCATTTTGTTTCGTTTTGTTTGCTGTTTGAAAAAATACCAAGATCTGAAATTCTTAAATGTTAGAGAGTCTTCACATAGTTGCATAATTATTCAACTACTCATTGATCTTCACTTATATCTTTTGGAGTAGTTTGTCTTTTGCTTTAGTGCTTCACTTATACCTTTTTAGAGCATGGTGGTGGTTTTATTTTATAGAAATTATTGATCTCTCATGCTTCACTTATATTAATTTGAGAGTCTTTTAGAACAACATGGTAATTTGCTTTGGTTATAAAATTGGTCCTAATATGATGAGCATCCAAGATAGGTATAATTATAAATATCATATAGAGTGCATTAAACACTATGATAAATTTGATACTTGATAATTTTTTTGAGATATAAAGGTGGTAATGTTAGAGTCATGCTAGTTGGGTAATTATGAAATTGATAAATACTTGTGTTAAAGTTGGCAAGTCCAGTAGCATGCACGTATGGTGAACTTTGTGTGACAAATTTGAAGCATGGGGTGTTCTTTGATTGCCTTCCTTATGAGTGGAGGTCGGGATCGCACGATGGTTAACTCCTACCAAACCTTCCCCTAGGAGCATGCATAGTAGTACTTTGCTTCAAGGGCTAATAAACTTTTGCAATAAGTATATGAGTTCTTTATGACTAATGTGAGTCCATGGATTATACGCACTCTTACCCTTCCGCAATTTGCTAGCCTCTACGGCACCATGCATTGCCCTTTCCCACCTTGAGAGTTGGTGCAAACTTCGCCAGTGCATCCAAACCGGTACAATACACTCTATCACACATAAACCTCCTTATATCTTCCTCAAAACATCCACCATACCTACGTATTATGGCATTTCCATAGCCATCCCGAGATATATTGCCATGCAACTTTCCGCCATTCCGTTTATTATGACACGCTCCATCATTATCATATTTATTTTGCATGATCATGTAGTTGACATCGTATTTGTGCCAAATCCACCTTTATAATTCTTTCATACATGTCACTCTTGATTCATTGCATATCCCGGTACACCGCCGGAGGCATTCAGAGTCATATTTTGTTCTAAGTATTGAGTTGTAATTCTTGAGTTGTAAATAAATAAAAGTGTGATGATCTTCACTATTAGAGCATTGTCCCAAGTGAGGAAAGGATGATGGAGATTATGATTCCCCCACAAGTCGGGATGAAACTTGATACGTCTCCAACGTATCTATAATTTTTGATTGTTCCATACTATTATATTACCTGTTTTGGATGTTTATGGGCTTTACTTTACACTTCTATATCATTTTTGGGACTAACCTACTAACCGTAGGCCCAGTCCGTATTGCTGTTTTTTTGCCTATTTCAGTGTTCGAAGAAAAGGAATATCAAAGGGAGTCCAAATGGAATGAAACCTTAGGGAGCGATCTTTTTGGAACAAACGTAATCCAGAGGACTTGGAGTGCAAGTCAAGAAGCAATCGAGGACGCCACGAGGGTAGAAAGCGCCCCCCCCCTACTGGGCGTGCCCCCTGTCTCATGGGCCCCTCGGGCATCCACTGATGTACTTCTTCCTCCTATATATACCCATGTACCCTGAAAACATCAGAGGCGACCACGAAAAACTATTTCCACCATTGTAACCTTCTGTATCCGCGAGATCCCATCTTGGAGCCTTCGCCGGCGCTCCGCTGGAGGGGGAATCGACCATGAAGGACTTCTACATCAACACCATAGCCTCTCCAATGAGTTGTGAGTAGTTTACCACAGACCTTCGGGTCCATAGTTATTAGCTAGATGGCTTCTTCTCTCTCTTTGTATCCCAATACCATGTTCTCCTTGATCTTCTTGGAGATCTATTCGATGTAACTCTTTTTGCGGTGTGTTTGTCGAGATCCGATGAATTGTGGGTTTATGATCAAGTTTATCTATGAGAAATATTTGAATCTCCTCTGAATTCTTTTATGTGTGATTAAGTTATCTTTGCAAGTCTCTTCGAATTATCAGTTTGGTTTGGCCTACTAGATTGATCTTTCTTGCAATGGGAGAAGTGCTTAGCTTTGGGTTCAATCTTGCGGTGTCCTTTCCCAGTGACAGCAGGGGCAGCAAGGAACGTATTGTATTGTTGCCATCGAGGATAAAAAGATGGGGTTTATATCATATTGCATGAGTTTATCCCTCTGCATCATGTCATCTTTCTTAATGCGTTACTTCGTTCTTTATGAACTTAATACTCTAGATGCATGCTGGATAGCGGTCGATGTGTGGAGTAATAGTAGTAGATGCAGGCAGGAGTCGGTCTACTTGTCACAGACGTGATGCCTATATACATGATCATACCTAGATAATCTCATAATTATTCGCTTTTCTATCAATTGCTCGACAGTAATTTGTTCACCCACCGTAATAATTATGCTATCTTGAGAGAAGCCACTAGTGAAACCTATGGCCCCCGGGTCTATCTCTTATCATACAAGCTTGCTATTTACTTTTATTTGCATCTTTACTTTTCCAATCTATCTTATAAAATACCAAAAATATATTTATCTTATCATATTATCTCTATCAGATCTCACTTTCGCAAGTGGTCGTGAAGGGATTGACAACCCCTTTATTGCGTTGGTTGCGAGTTCTTGTTTGTTTGTGTAGGTTCGTGGGACTTGTGAGGAGTCTCCTACTGGATTGATACCTTGGTTCTCAAAAACTAATGGAAATACTTACGCTACTATTGCTGCATCACCCTTTCCTCTTCAAGGAAAACCAATGCAAGCTCAAGACGTAGCAAAACCCTGGACTTTATGAAAAATAAAAGAGGCCAAAGAAGCCCAAACAAAAAAAGGGAGAGAGAAAAAAATGAGAGAAAAAGAAGAAGGGACAATGTTACTATCATTTTTCCACACTTGTGCTTCAAAGTAGCACCATGATCTTCGTGATAGGGAGTCTCCTATGTTGTCACTTTCATATACTAGTGGGAATTTTTCATTATAGAACTTGGCTTGTATATTCCAATGATGGGCTTCCTCAAAATGCCCTAGGTATTTTTGAGCAAGCAAGTTGGATGCACACCCACTTAGTTTCTTTTTGATGAGCTTTCATACATTTATAGCTCTAGTGCATCCGTTGCATGGCAATCCCTACTCCTCGCATTGACATCAATTGATGGGCATCTCCATAGCCCGTTGATTAGCTACGTCAATGTGAGACTTTCTCCCTTTTTGTTTTCTTACATAATCCCTATCATCATACTCTACTCCACCCATAGTGCTATATCCATGGCTTACACTCATGTATTGCGTGAGGGTTGAAAAAGTTGAAGTGCGTTAAAAAGTATGAACCAATTGCTTGGCTGAAACCGGGGTTGTGCATGATGGGAGTATTCTGTGTGACGAAAATGAAGCATGGCCAAACTATATGATTTTGTAGGTATAAGCTTTCTTTGGCTATGTTATTTTGATAAGACATAAATTACTTTGTTAGTATGCTTAAAGTATTACTATTTTTATGTCAATATTAAACTTTTATCTTGAATCTTTTGGATCTGAACATTCATGCCACAATAAAGAAAATTACATTGAGAATTATGCTAGGTAGCATTCCACATCAAAAATTCTGTCTTTATCATTTACCAACTCGAGGACGAGCACGAATTAAGCTTGGGGATGCTTGATACGTCTCCAACGTACCTATAATTTTTGGATGTTTAATGGGCTTTATTATACACTTTTATATTATTTTTGGGACTAACCTATTAACCGGAGGCCCAGACCAAATTGTTGTTTTTTGCCTTTTTCAGTGTTTCGCAGAAAAGGAATGTCAAACGGAGTCCAAACGGAATGAAACCTTCGGGAGAGTTATTTTTGGAACAAACGCAATCCAAGAGACTTGGAGTGGACGCCGGGGAAGCAACGAGGTGGCCACGAGGGTCCAAGGCGCGCCCTACCCCTGGGCACGCCCCCACCCTCGTGGTCCCTTGTGGCTCACCTGACCGACTTCTTTCGCCTATATATACTCATATACCCCGAAAACATCCAGAAGCACAATAGATCAGGAGTTCCGCCGCCGCAAGCCTCTGTATCCACCAAAAACCAATCGGGACCCTGTTTCGGCACCCTGCCGGAGGGGGGATCCCTCACCGGTGGCCATCTTCATCATCCCGACGCTCTCCATGACGAGGAGGGAGCAGTTCACCCTCGGGGCTGAGGGTATGTACCAGTAGCTATGTGTTTGATCTCTCTCTCTCTCTCTCTCTCCCGTGTTCTTGATTTGGCACGATCTTGATGTATCGCGAGCTTTTCAATTATAGTTGGATCTTATGATGTTTATCCCCCTCTACTCTCTTGTAATGGATTGAGTTTTCCCTTTGAAGTTATCTTATCGGATTGAGTCTTTAAGGATTTGAGAACACTTGATGTATGTATTGCATGTGCTTATCTGTGGTGACAATGGGATATTCACGTGATCTACTTGATGTACGTTTTGGTGATCAACTTGCGGGTTCGGTGACCTTGTGAACTTATGCATAGGGGTTGGCACACGTTTTCGTCTTGACTATTCGGTAGAAACTTTGGGGGACTCTTTGAAGTACTTTGTGTTGTTTGAATAGACGAATCTGAGATCGTGTGATGCATATCGTATAATCATGCCCACGGATACTTGAGGTGACATTGGAGTATCTAGGTGACATTAGGGTTTTGGTTGATTTGTGTCTTAAGGTGTTATTCTAGTACGAACTCTATGATAGATCGAATGGAAAGAATAGCTTCATGTTATTTTACTACGGACTCTTGAATAGATCGATCAGAAAGGATAACTTTGAGGTGGTTTCGTACCCTACAATAATCTCTTAGTTTGTTCTCCGCTATTAGTGACTTTGGAGTGACTCTTTGTTGCATGTTGAGGGATAGTTATACGATCCAGTTATGTTATTATTGTTGAGAGAACTTGCACTAGTGAAAGTATGAACCCTAGGCCTTGTTTAAACACATTGCAATACCGTTTACGCTCACTTTTATTAGTTGTTACCTTGCTGTTTTTATATTTTCATATTACAAGAACCTATATCTACTATCCATATTGCACTTGTATCACCATCTCTTCGCCAAACTAGTGCACATATACAATTTACCATTGTATTGGGTGTGTTGGGGACACAAGAGACTCTTTGTTATTTGGTTGCACGGTTATTTGAGAGAGACCATCTTCATCCTACACCTCCCACGGATTGATAAACCTTAGGTCATCCACTTGAGGGAAATTTCCTACTGTCCTACAAACCTCTGCACTTGGAGGCCCAACAATGTATACAAGGAGAAGGTTGTGTGCTACCTCTTGAGGATGCGTTGGTTTTTCCCTTGAAGAGGAAAGGGTGATGCAGCAAAGTAGCGTAAGTATTTCCCTCAGTTTTTGAGAACCAAGGTATCAATCCAGTAGGAGGCTCCACGCAAGTCCCTCGTACCTACACAAACAAACAAGAACCTCGCAACCAACGCGATAAAGGTGTTGTCAATCCCTTCACGGCCACTTGCGAAAGTGAGATCTGATAGAGATAATAAGATAAGAGAAATATTTTTGGTATTTTTATGATATAGATTGAAAAGTAAAGATTGCAAAATAAAGTAGATTGGAAACTTCTATGATGGAGAATAGACCCGCGGGCCATAGATTTCACTAGTGGCATCTCTCAAGATAGCATAAGTATTACGGTGGATGAACAAATTACTATCGAGCAGTTGGTAGAAAAGTGCATAGTTATGAGAATATCTAGGTGAGGGAGTCCCGGATTAGGGGGTGTCCGGATGACCGGACTATGACCTTTGGCCAGACTCCTGGACTATGAAGATACAAGATTGAAGACTTTGTCCCGTGTCCGGATGGGACATTCCTTTGCGTGGAAGGCAAGCTTGGCGATATGGATATGTAGATCTCCTCCCATTGTGACCGACTCTGTGTAACCCTAGCCCTCTCCGGTGTCTATATAAACCGGAGGGTTTTAGTCCGTAGGACGAACAACAATTATACCATAGGCTAGCTTCTAGGGTTTATCCTCTCTGATCTCGTGGTAGATCTACTCTTGTACTACCCATATCATCAATATTAATCAAGCAGGAGTACGGTTTTACCTCCATCGAGAGGGCCCGAACCTGGGTAAAAACATCGTGTCCCTTGTCTCCTGTTACCATCCGCCTAGACGCACAGTTCAGGACCCCCTACCCGAGATCCGCCGGTTTTGACACCGACATTGGTGCTTTCATTGAGAGTTCATCTGTGTCGTCACCTTAGGCCCGATGGCTTCTCCAATCATCAACAACGATGCGGTCCAGGGTGAGACTTTTCTCCCCGGACAGATCTTCGTATTCGGCGGCTTTGCACTGCGGGCCAATTAGCTTGGCCATCTGGAGCAGATCGAAAGCTACGCCCCTGGCCATCAGGTCAGATTTGGAAGCTTAAACTACACGGCTGACATCCGCGGAGACTTGATCTTCGATGGATTCGAGCCACAACCAAGCGCGCCGCACTGTCACGACGGGCATGATCTGGCTCTGCGGCCGAACAGTGCCCCGGAGGCTGCCCTAGTGTCCGCTCCAACCTTTAGCTCGGAGCCGACTGCGCCAATCGAGGACGGATGGTTGGACACCGCCTCGGGGGGCTGCAATCTCTATGGTGATCGAGCCGAATACCAGCCCTGTCCTTTGCGAAGCTCATGACTCCAAGGTGTCGGACTCCTTTCTGGACTCCAAATCTTTCGCGCCCCGTCCAATCAAACCCAATTGGGCTCCGATCATGGAGTTCACCGCCGCGGACATCTTTCAGCGCTCGCCCTTTGGTGACATCCTGAATTCACTAAAGTCTCTCTCTTTATCAGGAGAGCCCTGGCCAGACTATGGTCAGCAAGGTTGGGATGCAGACGACGAAGAAATTCGAAGCCCACCCACCACCCACTTCGTAGCCACTATCGATGATTTAACTGACATGCTCGACTTCGACTCCGAAGACATCGACGGTATGGACGCCGATGAAGGAGACGACCAAGAACCAGCGCCTATAGGGCACTAGAAAGCCACCTCATCATATGACATATACATGGTGGACACCCCAAAAGAAGAGAATGGCGATGGAACAACGGAGGATGACCCATCCAAGAAGCAGCCTAAGCGCCGGCGTCAGCGGCGCCGCTCTAAATCCCGCCAAACCAAAAACAACGATTCCAGCACCGGAGACAATAATACCCTATACAGTGCCGAAGACAACCCCCTCCAGCAGGATTCAGCGCAGGAGGATGGAGAAGCCAGCCCCCATAAGAGAGCGGCAGACAGAGAGGTAGAGGACGATAATTACATGCCTCCCTCCGAAGACGAGGCAAGCCTTGCCGACGATGAATTTGTCGTGCGTGAGGATCCCGTCGAACAAGAGCGTTTCCAATGCAGGCTTATGGCTACGGCGGGTAGCCTCAAGAAAAAATAACAGTAGCTTAGAGCTGACCAAGATTTGCTAGCCGACAGACGGACTGAAGTCCTGGCGGCCGAAGAGTACAAACCCGGATGCCCCTCCAAGAGCTACCCAAAGCGCAGGCTGCTACCTCGATTAGAGGAGGAAGCAACTAAACCTACATCACCAGCGTACGAAGCGGCCGACCGGCCACCCCGTGGCCGCGACAGAGAGGCCTCTCGGCCATCAATTCAAGCCGCACCCCGGTGCCGCTGAAAAAGTACCAAGGCACGGGGAAACGCGCCAGACCTGCAAGACATATTGGAGGACAAGGCAAGGCAAACAAGATCGATCTATGGATCGCGTGGGCGCCCCACGACACGTGACGATAACCGTCATGCCGGATATGGCAAATACGGCCAGGCTGAACATGGCAGGCAAAGCTCATATGAGCTACGTCGTGATATAGCCCAGTACAGAGGCGCCGCACACCCACTATGCTTCACAGATGAAGTAATGGATCATCAAATCCCCGAGGGGTTCAAACCCGTAAACATCGAATCATACGATGGCACAACAGATCCTGTGGTATGGATCGAGGATTATCTCCTTCATATCCACATGGCCCGCGGTGATGATCTACACGCTATAAATACCTCCCACTCAAGCTTAAAGGACCAGCTCGGCATTGGCTTAACAGCTTGCCAGCAGAGTCAATCGGTTGCTGGGAGGACCTGGAAGCCGCATTCCTTGACAATTTCCAGGGCACCTATGTGCGACCACCAGACGCCGATGACCTAAGCCACATAATTCAGCAGCCAGAGGAATCAGCTAGACAATTCTGGACACGGTTCCTAACCAAGAAAAATCAAATAGTCGACTGTCCGGACGCAGAGGCCCTCGCAGCCTTCAAGCATAACATCCGAGACGAATGGCTTGCCCGGCACCTAGGACAGGAAAAGCCGAAATCCATGGCAGTCCTCACAACACTCATGACCCGCTTTTGCATGGGAGAAGACAGCTGGCTAGCTCGTAGTAATAACATGACCAAGAGCCCTGGTAATTCGGATACCAAGTACAACAATGACAGGTCGCGTCACAACAAGCACAAGCGCCGCATTAATAGCGACAATACTGAGGATACGGCAGTTAATGCCGGATTCAGAGGCTCTAAACCCGGCCAGCGGAAAAAGCCATTCAAAAGAAATACTCTGGGCCCGTCCAATTTGGACCGAATACTTGACCGCTCCTGCCAGATACATGGCACCCCGAAACACCAGCCAATCACACCAACAGGGATTGTTGGGTGTTCAAGCAGGCAGGCAAATTAAGTGCCGAAAGCAGACACAAGGGTGTCGGTGTACTAGAATAGGGGTACCCTAGTACCCCGAACTTGTGCACGGGCAGTTGCAGCACCCCGCGGCAAGGCTTGCCGGGCGAACGCCAAGATCCTCCGTGGTTCCCTTGGAGCCATTCAAGAACAGAGTATTTAAGCTCAGGAGACAAGGCCCCGGCAAGAGGAGCTTGCCGGGAAGGCCAACCAAGGCACTCCAAGGAACTTGCCGCGACGCGTCATGCGCTCCGGCAAGGCAACAAGGCCCCGGCAAGAGGAGCTTGCCGGGAAGACCAACCAAGGCACCTCGAGGC
This sequence comes from Triticum aestivum, assembly GCF_018294505.1. NCBI lineage: Eukaryota > Viridiplantae > Streptophyta > Magnoliopsida > Poales > Poaceae > Triticum > Triticum aestivum. The sequence continues at coordinate 29,928,882 of NC_057801.1, read as the reverse complement.
CCGGTGAGCGACAAGCTTCCAGACCCGACAAGATAACAGCAGCGGCAAGGCGCTTGCCACGGCAGGCGGCCACTCTGTGCCCACGCTCCAGCGCATCCACCAACGTGTCGCTCTGGGGGCCTCTCCAGGCGCGCGTGGCGGGAGGCTGTGCAGCCAGCGGTGCGCGGTGGCATGCGAAGCTGACAAGATCGCCATCGTGGCAAACGATGGCGCCCCTAACGGTCCTTTTTTGTACTGTTTGGGTGACTCAGACGGGCATTTAATGTCCTTGTCCCCTGCCGTCAGGGTTAGGTAGGGTGCACTGTACAAGTAACTGTACCAACCACCTCACTTTTTACATTGGCACCCTTCTCTGTGTTGCCACCTGTCGGTGACCCCTTTAGCGTATAAAAGGAGGCCCATGCGCAACGTAGGGAAGGTTCGACTGGTTCGGAACCCAGAAAAACACTATGCTCTCTCTCTGGAGCAAGAACACAAGATAATCAAACAAGCAGCAGTAGGAGTGTTATCTCTCCGGAGAGCTCCGAAGCTGGGTAAACTGCTCGTGTGCTTCGCCTCGATCTGCTCTTCGTGTGATCTCTGCCCCCCCGCCAAACCGAAAGGGGCCCGGTACGCCGGCCCCATAGGTGTTCGTGGATCAGTTTCCTCGACATCTTTGGCGCGCCAGGTGGTGGGACGTCGAGATTGTGTGAACCTGATCCGGCGTTCACACGAGCTAGATCTTCATTCCCTTCATCAACATGCCACCGAAGAAGAAGACTTCGGCGGCAGCCGCTCTGTCCACGTCACTTCCGCCACCGTTGGAGCAAATGGGTGGTGGAATGGACGCCGGCGGAAGAATGGACGTCGACGAGGAAGCTTATGATGCTGCCAGGTCCAAGGACAAGGCTGCACAAACCTCGGCGACTGTACATGTTCCGCGCCACTCTCAGGAGGCGCAAGACCAACAGCGTCATGGCACTCGCAGTGCCATACGCATGATGGGCCAAGACCAAGCTGGTGGATCTCGGGGCACTCAAGACCAGCATGCACGCCAGCGTGCTGGCACGAGCGGGGCACGGTCGCCTGGACGGGATACTGCTCCTTCTAACATAGTTAGAAGTCCGAGCACGTCCCGCTCCTCGCGCCGTCCGCCACTGCCACCCACCACTCCAGCAGAAGCTTTGGCGCGAGCTCAACTGCTCCTAGATTACCCTCCGACGTCGGACAAGATCGACGAATGGAGGGCCACCATTCAGAGTCTCATCGGCTACGCCAACGGCGACACTCCACGACGGCCGAGCGTGTCGCCGCCGCGGCAGGGTTGCCGGGCGCGAGCCGGTGGCGACGAAACGGGTGGAGGTGCAACTACCATGCAATCACCACCCCGAAGGCCAAGATCGCCGACTCGCCAGATCCACCTCGATAGCGACTCCACTGCATCGTCGGATCCACGAGCTCGTCGCGATCAGCGCCAAGTTCTTCATGATCGACAACAAGAAGACGCTCGAACTCGCATCGAGCGCCGAAGAGAAGCGCGACGTCAATCCGACAAGCGCGCTGGGCCCTCTGTTGACATGCATGCGCCAGGGGAACCAGGCGATCTGCCGTACGCGGTAGGTTGCCCTACGTTCACTCGTGAGGTGCGGCAAGTCCAGTGGCCCAGCACGAAGAACTTCAAGCCAGACGTACCGGAGAAGTACGACGGCAAGACGCATCCCTCGGAGTTCCTCAGCATCTACACCATTGCGGTGCAGGCTGCCGGGGGACGGGATGACAAGATCCTTGCCAACTACTTCCCGCTGGTGCTCAAGCCCAACGTCAGATCCTGGCTCATGCACTTGCCGGACAACTCCATATCCTCTTGGGCTGATCTGTGCCATCAGTTTGTTGGCGCCTTCACAGGCGGACACAAGCCTCATGGCCAGAAGAGTGATCTTCATCTGCTCGCCCAGAAGGAAGGAGAGCCCCTGCGCAAGTACACTCAGAGGTTCAGCAGTGTGCAGCACAACATCCCAGACGTCCACCCTGTCGCGGTGATCAGTGTGTTCCATCAGAACATGCGAAACCGCAGGATGCGGGAGGAAATGGCGATGTGCAAGATCAGGGACGTGAGTGAGTTATATGCACTGGCCGACAAGTGTGCATGTGCTGAGGAAGGGAGGAGACTCCCCGGAGAGAATGTAGGAGCGGGAGGATCTGACAGTGAAGATGCTGCCCCAGCAAGGAAAAACCGGCGGCGGAACAACAGGAAGAGGAAAGGTAAAGAGGTGCTAGTTGTTGAGCAGCCCGGAAACGGTGGTGGCACCAAGAAAGCCAAAGCTGGTGACTCCGGCAAGGAGGTTGCCGCGGAGGTGGCGGTCGCCGACAAGGAGGACGGCACCAACAAGCAGTATTGCAAGATCCACCGCACCAAGGGCCATGATCTCCAGAGCTGCAGAAAAGTCGAGCAGCTTGTTGAGCAACAGAAAGCTGAATACGAGCGGCGCGACAAGGAGAAGGCCCAGGAAGGTGCTGGGGGATCCGGCAAGAAACGTCCCGGCCGAGGAGGACGCCGCGGCAAGGCCAAGCAGCGGCAAGGAGACAGACCTCCTTGCGGCCGCGACAAGGATGAAGATGACGACGACAATGAAGACATTGATGATGGGGAGACTGATGAGCGGGAGTTCCAGAAAGCCACAGAGGTCCTGTGCGTTGACGGTGGTGCTTCTCTGCATACCTCGCACCGTCAGCTCAAGCAATGGGTGCGGGAAGTTAATGCAGCAGAACCACCCGTCGAGTCACGCAAGCCTCTGAAATGGTCCAGCACGCCTATCATCTTTGATATTGAGGACCACCCTGATCGCATAACTGCGGTCGGGTGCTTGCCGATGTTGGTTTCACCAACAATCCGCAACCTCAAGGTCACTAAGATGCTAGTTGACGGCGGGGCCGGCTTGAACCTGATCTCCTCCGCGGTGCTCTAGAAATTCCAGATCCCTGACAGCGAGCTCGAAGAGACCAGTACATTTCAAGGAATCAACCCGGGAAGGAGCAAGCCGAAGGGAAAGATCACGTTGCCGGTAACATTTGGCAGCGAGCTGAACTTCAGGACTGAGAGGGTCACGTTTGATCTTGCTGACTTTCCATTACCTTACAATGGAATCCTTGGCCGTCCGGCACTCGCCAAGTTCATGGCAGCCTCTCACTATGCGTACAACATGCTGAAAATGCCAGGCCCGATAAGTGTCATCTCTGTCCCTGGTGACAAGAAGGATGCTCTTATCTGTGCCGACAAGATCTACTGGGAAGCAGCAGCCACAGCAGAACACGAGACACTTACCGCTGAAGCTCCCGGGGGGAAGAGGAAAACTAAGTCCGGCAAGAGCTCTGATGCCCACTCCGGCAAGCGCACCTCTTCGGAGTGCTGCGCTACCGTCGAGGACGCACCATCGAGCTCCACCGGCAAGTGTAAGAAGGCAATGGCAGCTCCACCTGAGACCAAGAAGGTGTCCGCCAAGGAGGACGGCACTGGTGGTACCTTCACCATCGGCGCCACTCTTGACCCCAAATAGGAAAGCGCGCTCGTTGCTTTCCTGCGGGCGAATGTCGACGTGTTTGCGTGGCAACCGTCTGATATCCCCGGTGTTCCCAGGAAAGTAATTGAGCACCACCTTGCCTTCTGTCCTCATGCGCGGCCCGTCAAGCAAAAAGTCAGGAAACAGGCAGTGGAGCGCCAAGAATTCATCGCAGAAGAAATCAAGAAGCTGGAAGCAGCAGGCCTTGTCAGAGGAGTGCTCCATCCCACGTGGTTGGCCAATCCTGTTGTCGTGCGCAAGGCTAACGGGAAATGGAGGCTTTGTATTGACTTCACTGATGTTAATAAAGCTTGTCCCAAAGACCCATTTCCCTTGCCGCGCATTGACCAGATTGTTGACTCCACAGCCGGATGTGATTTGCTTTCATTTCTTGATGCATACTCAGGATACCATCAGATCTACATGGCAGAAGAGGATGAAGAGAAAACCGCATTTATCACCCCGTGTGGCATGTACTGCTTCGTACGGATGCCTTTCGGTTTGAAGAATGCTGGTTCAACATTTGCAAGGGTAGTCCACCACGCTTTTGAGCCACAGATGCACAGAAATGTGGAAGCCTACATGGATGACATAGTGGTCAAGAGCAAGAACAGGGCGACCCTGATTCAAGATTTAGACGAGACATTTGCAAATCTGCGCAAGATCAACCTCAAGCTTAACCCCGAGAAGTGCGTGTTTGGAGTCCCTTCCAGCAAGCTTCTCGGGTTCTTCGTGTCTCAGCGGGGAATTGAAGCCAATCCCGACAAGATCAAGGCCATTGAGCAGATCGAAGCACCAAAGCGCGTCAAGGATGTACGAAGGCTTGCCGGTTGTGTGGCTGCTCTCGCAGGTTTATCTCTAGATCTGCTGAGCGCGCCCTGGCATTTTTCAAAATTTTGAAAAAGGTAGGTCCAATAAAATGGACTCCGGAGGCGGAGGCTGCGCTGCAAGGCTTAAAGAGATACCTGTCCTCCACTCCAACACTTGTCGCACCTAAGCCGCAAGAGAAGTTGCTGCTGTATATAGCGGCAACCAATCAAGTGGTTAGTGCTGCGTTAGTGGCGGAGAGGGAGGCAGATGATGAGCCAGCAACCACGGCAGATGCATCCAGCGACAAGCAGGGGGCTTCGCCGACAAGCTCTGGTCCCGACAGAGATGGATCTGCGCAGGAGCATGATAAGATGCAGAAGAGAATGGTGCAGCGTCCAGTTTACTTTGTCAGTTCCCTTCTACAGGGGGCTAGATCAAGGTACTCTGGTGTACAGAAGTTGCTTTTCGGCCTCCTCGTGGCCTCGAGAAAGCTGCGCCATTACTTCCAAGCACATGAGATCACAGTCGTCACTCGCTTTCCGCTGAAGAGGATACTACAAAATCCAGAAGCGATAGGCAGGATTGTCGAGTGGGCGCTGGAACTGTCAAGCTTTGGCCTCAAATTTGAGAGCACTTCAACTATCCAAAGCAGAGCATTGGCAGAGTTCATAGCAGAATGGACGCCAACACCAGATGAAGAAATTCCAGAGACGAGCATCCCCGTCAAAGAGGCAAGCAAAGAGTGGTTGATGTACTTTGATGGTGCCTTCTCGCTGCAAGGCGCCGGTGCGGGCGTGCTGCTTGTCGCGCCCACCGGAGAGCACCTCAAGTACGTAGTCCAGATGCACTTTCCCAAGGAGCAAGCAACCAACAATACTACAGAGTATGAAGGATTGCTTGCCGGTCTCAGAATCGCAGCAGACCTTGGGATCAAGAAGCTCATTGTCAGGGGTGACTCACAGCTTGTCGTCCGCCAAGTGAACAAGAACTACCAGAGTCCATTGATGGAAGCATATGTCGATGAAGTGAGGAAGCTAGAAGACCACTTTGACGGCCTACAGATGGAGCATATCCCAAGAGCTCAGAATGACATTGCTGATGGCCTGTCAAAGTGCGCCGCACTAAAGTCACCTGTGGAACCAGGGATCTTTGTGCTCAAGTTGACTCAACCATCCGTAACACCATCAACTGGACAAAGCAAGAAGAGGAAGTTGGTTTCTGGTGGCTACTTTCCGGCAGAGCTCCCCGAAGCCGCCGCCAAGAAAGTCCCCAAGATCAACACCAAGGATGCTGAGGGGCAGTCTGCTCCGGCAAGCCTTATGGTTTGTACCTTTGAAGCAGACGCTCCCGACAAGTTTTGCTCCGGCAAGCTTGCCGGGGAACATCAAGCTCCGGCAGGGCCGCAAGTCCTTGCCGTAGAAGCGGATGTTCCCGCAGCAGCAGGTGCGCCTTTAGTCCTTGTTGTCGAGCCACAAGCTCCAGCATGGGCACAGCAGATCGTCCATTTCCTTCAGACAGGAGAACTTCCCGAAGAGCAAGAAGAAGCGGAAAAAGTAGCCCTGCAGTCAAGTATGCACCAGTTTGTCGATAGCATACTGTACAGAAGAAGACTCAACGGTGTGAAATTGAAGTGTATTTGCCGGGAAGATGGACAAAAGCTGTTGGCAGAGATACATGGAGGCATATGTGGCCACCACATTGGCGCGAGAGCACTTGCCAGCAAAGCTTTCCGGCAAGGTTTCTTTTGGCCGACAGCCCTCTAGGATGCAACTGCACAAGTAACCAAGTGTGAAGCGTGCCAGTTCCACTCCAAACAGATACACCAGCCAGCTCAAGCTCTCCAGACGATCCCTTTATCCTGGCCATTTTCGGTCTGGGGGCTCGATATCCTCGGCCCTTTCCCCCGAGCTGTCGGGGGCTTTGAGTACTTGTACATCGCAATCGACAAGTTCACAAAGTGGCCGGAGGTGCAACCAATGAGGAAGGTGACAGCACAGTCAGCAGTCAAGTTCTTCAGGTCAGTTTGCCGTTCTGGGATCCCTAACAGGATCATCACCGACAACGGCACGCAATTCACGAGCCGCACCTTCATGCAGTACGTCCAAGACCTTGGCGCCAAGGTCTGCTTCGCTTCTGTTGCTCATCCGAGAAGCAACGGTCAAGCAGAGAGGGCAAATGCTGAAGTGCTGCGCGGGCTCAAGACCAGAACTTTCGACAGGCTGCGCAAGTGCGGAAGAAACTGGATCGAGGAGCTGCCGGTGGCTCTTTGGTCGATCAGAACGACGCCAAATCGAGCCACTTGCCAGACGCCTTTCGCTCTAGTCTATGGAGCAGAGGCAGTTCTCCCCACGGAACTCGTATACGGATCGCCTCGAGTGCTCGCTTATGATGAGCTTGAGCAAGAACAGCTGCGACAAGACGATGCGCTACTCCTTGAGGAAGATCGTCTTCAGGCTACTGTACGAGCTGCTCGATACCAGCAAGCTTTGCGCCGCTACCATAGCCGCAAAGTTAAGGCCAGAAGCTTCGAGGAAGGCGACCTTATTCTTCGGCGCGTTCAGTCCGCCAAGAATTCCAACAAGTTGACGCCGAAGTGGGAAGGCCCTTATCGGGTGAAACGAGTCACAAGGCCCGGCGCTGTTGGCCTTGAGACCGAAGATGGCATTCCGGTGAGAACTCCTTGAACATAGAACATCTTCGTAAGTTTTTCCCGTAGGGCGCGGTTGCCGGAACCCGTTCCGGCAACCACCTTTTGTACAAGTCTTGCCGCTGTTGCATGTAATCCTTTGTACAAAGCCGGGCACAGATCCCATGCATAAGTAAAACCCCATGTGCTCCGCACAACTTGTCCATTTCATGCATTAGTTTCTTTCTTGCATGCGTTATCTGACACTTTGTGCAGCACCTACATCCGGTGAGCAATAACGAGCCGAAGGGCTCCATATCATTATTTTCTCTTCTTTCTTCTTTTCAACAAAGGAAAAGAAGGTTCCCTCGCACACAAGTTTTCCGGGGGGGAAGGAGAAGATTGTGGTATGGACCAGGCGTCATTCAAGCAAAGTTTTGCCTTGCCGGGAAGCAAATGACAGAAAAGCTAAGTTGCCAAAGTTTGAGCAACCAGTTTTTAAATTTTTGAGTTATCTTCCTCGAACGACCCTGCTTTGTATGGAAAACCTGTGCGCGGAGGAACCAACTCGTGGCTAGTTGCGCCCTTACTTTGTTTCGAGTCCGCTCAACAACTTAAGTGTGCTGCATCGAGTCGCGACAAGGTTTCTTGTCGGAAGCAGCCCCGCCAGCAGGCTGCTGACGTTCCGCACTCAGCGCTCGCGACTCGGGTGCCTGCGCCGACAAGTTCCCTAGAAGCGTAGGGTAAAAACATACAAAGGAAGGAATCTAGTAGAGGAAATAACATAGCAATTGATAACAGAAATAAAGTTATATTACAAGATAACTTGTCGCAGCTCTAACAGACTGTTTTCATAACATGATTAGCAGCGACAAGGGAAAAGAAGAAATGGGCGGCCTAGTCTACGCGATCGCCCTCAACCCTCTTGATCTCGCTCACCTTGTCCACAATGGGTGCGACAAGGGCCTTGAGTGCATCCCGATCGGCGTTTGGCAGCAAGGATTTGAGGACGTTGGTGAAGCTGAGGCCTGGATTGCGGAAGGCCACCTTCATCAGCACCTTCTGGAGAACCCCGGCGCAGATTTTGCGTGACTCGTAGGCCAGCTGCTTTGGGATCCTCTCCCGGAGCCGCTGGAGTGCCGTCGCCACGCCCTTGAAGAACAGGCTGAGCTTGGCGCTGGGTTGGAGATTCTCGTCGGAGGGATACCCAAAGTCCTCCATCCCCAGCTGCGCCAGCTCCTCGTCGATGACTGCGGCAATATTCACCAGACCTTCGGTCCAGTGCTCCACAGTATCTCTGAATGAGTTCTGGGTAACTGCGATGCTCTCCAGCAGCTCCTTGTCAGCCTTGACCTTCTCTGACAAGGTCTTCTCCCGCTCCTTGGCGGCGTCCGGCGTCTGCGTCAGCATGGCCAGCTTCAATTCCAGGTCTGCATTGGAATCCTTGGCGGCGCTGAGCTCCTTGCCCCTCTCAGCGAGAAGACCTTGCAGCTCACCATGGGCAGCAGCATCCTTCTCACGCTCACGCTTGAGCGCGGCGAGCTCCTCGCCGCTCTTCCCGATGTTGGCCTCCAGCTGCACCACCTTCTCCTCCAGCTCTTTCTTGGCGGCCTCTGCGATTGCGGCAGCGTCCTTTGCTTCCTTGAGCGCCCCGCCAAGTGCTTGCTCGCGCTCGGCGAGCTCCTCCTCGTAGCTGTCGAGGTTGGCCTTTTGCTGCACCAATTCATCTTCCCGCGCGGACTGCTTCTCGGCGGCCAGCCTTTGCTCCTCCTCAGCTTCGGCCTTCTCGAGAAGGAAGGCCGTGCACTCCTCGGTGAGTCGCTCCCGCTCCTGTGCCAGGGACCGGAGAGCTTCTTGATTGTGGCCCCGGAGCTCCTCCGCGCGCTTCTCCATATCAACTCCCGCCTTCGCGACAAGCGCTTCCCGGGAAGCCAGCTTGGCTTGCCATGCGCGGTAGAGTGACAGCAGCTTCTGCAGCAGCTGCTCCTCCTCAGGCTCGCCACTGCTGCTGCTGGGCGCGTCGACCAACGACAGTCCAGCGGAGGCGAGCACTTCCTCATCGAAAGTTTCCCCCTCGACCGGCGCCCTGGAGCTCGACGCCCAGGGTAGCTTGATGAAGATATCGTCGCCGGTCTTCAAGTAGGCGCCGGGCTGGGGCTCCTCGGACCCCGGCCCCGCAGCAGCGGCAGAGGGATCGGCGGTCAGCGTAGCGCCTGGCGCTCCTGCGGCCTCAGGGTCGTCAGTGCGATCGCCCGACCCCTCGCCGGCTTCTGCGGCAGCCTTGGCGGCCTCCTCACCGGCGGTCTCATTAGCACCGGCCCCTTCTTCGTTGGCGGCGGCGTCCTCAGTGCTGCCATGCGCGCCTTCCTCGCCGGCGCCCTCTGCCTCCATTGGCTCAGCAGCAGATGGGTCTGAAGAACGAAGAAGGAAGAAAAATCAATCAAAAATCCAAGAGAAGAAAATCAGAAGAAGAAGAACCCAAGGGAAAGTTTTTGGACAAGTGAATTACCTGTGCCAAGATCTGCAGTTGCGGTCTCAGCCGCCGCAGGATCGACGGTGCTGCCCCTTGCCGGAGAGTGCTCCCTTACCGGGAACTCCTCCCTTGGCGGCGTAGTCGAAGCAGATGGCACTTCGGGACCAGCTTCCGGGCGCTCCTGATATGGCTGCTCTGCTCCTACACAAATCAACAAGCAAGATATCAACAAAGGAAAAAGCACTCATGCGCGCCTGCCAGCAGAAAGCTAACTATGAACTTACGTTGGGGGCTGCGCTGGGGGCTGCTTTGAGGAGTGGTTGCCGGGTCCGTCAAGGTGGTCTCGGACCCACCCCCCGCTGACACGGTGGGGTCATCTTCGATGACAATCACCGCGGCCTTGGCCCTCTTCGCCGCTCTCTGGGCCAGCGTCCTGAAAAGAAAGGAGTTCAGATTGAAGCAAGTCAGATACAAGATAAAAACGACAAGATTGAAGAACTACAAGAGCACCAAAGAAACTTACTCTTCTTCCTCCTCGTTGGAGCTGAGCGCAGAAAGATCGAAGTCCGGCTCCCCTCTGGCACGGCGAGGCGGAGGAGTAGGATCCCTTGCCCGCTTGGCGGGGGCGGTGGCGGTGGCCCGGGAAGATCCCGCTCCAGTTGCCACTGCTGCGTTAGGCGCTCCCGCAGCAACATTGCTTGCCGCGGTAGAGCGTGTCGCACGGCTCGGCAGCTGTTGACCCGGCTGCCGCCCCTCTACGTCCGCGGCCCTGTGAAGATGCCTTCTTGGCGGGGCCGGGGGCTCCGCCTGCGGCAAGTTTTCTGAAGGCTCGGGCTCTTCCTCGTCGGCCTCGCTCGGCTCAGCTTCAGAGCCGGCAGGCTCTTCCTCGCCAATGAACTCCGCGCGCTCGGCGAGGTTTGCCGCCTCTGCCGCCTCCGCCTCCTCCACAATGAACCCGAACGCGCCCGCGGCGGCTGCGGCCTCAACCTCTTCCGCCCTAGTGGCGATGCGCTGCAGCTCCTCGTCGGTGGTATCACGGGTGAGGCTCTTCTGCTCGTCAGCGCGGACCGGCACTTCTTCCAAGTTGTCGAAGAACGCCTGTACGACCTCATCCGCAGGCTCTTGCCAAGTTGGAACGATTCCGTGTGAATTGCACAACGGCATCATGGCGTGGATCCGGTCAAGCGAAGAATTATTGCACAATGGAACGACGCCCCTCGCCAACGTGAATGGGTGCTGGGGATCGCGTTTGAACAACTCCAGGAGCATTGCATCCAGCTCCAAGACGGTGAAGTTGTAGTTGAGGCCCGGCCGCAGCCTCATGATGTCCACCGAGTTCTTGAATTACCAGGCGGGCCTCCCCCTCTCCTGCAGGGGGCAATGCGGCGGCGGAGGAAATCTGCGCCTACAGCGCCTACAGTGAGCCCAGCAAGCCTGAGGCGAAGGATCCTAGTAATGGTGATCTTCAGCCTCTCGTCTTCCGGGGCCATGTTGCTCTAGTCATTGCCGCGCACTATTGGAGCTTGGCGCACGGCGGTGAAGGGCTGCGGATTCTCCTCGACGATCCAGCACCACTCCGCTCTCCACTCCTCCCACTTGCTGCGGAGCTCACCCTCCAAGTACGCCTCCTTCTTGCCGACTCTCGAGATCCAGGCGATCCCTCCGGCAAGCGGCTCTCCTCTCTCTACCCGAGGTATGAAGAAGTGGCGGAAAAGGGCAACATTGGGGTGGACTCCGACAAAGTTTTCACACAAATGTGCGAAAACTACCATGGTTAGAACGGCGTTGGGGGTGAAATCAAGGAGGCGGAAGCCGTAGGTGTTCATGATATCGCAGAAGAACTCCGAGAAGGGCGGGCAGAGCCCGCAATAGAAGAACAGCACGAAGAATGGGTACCCGTTTGGAGCCAGTTCCGAAGCAGCGGCCGGGAGTACCCTCGTGCATGGATGCGCCCGCGTCTCCGTCGCCCAAAAGAGGTAGAAGTACTCCCTCAGCTCCTTCAGCCGAGCTGGGGGGAGAAGATCGCCCGCTCCTTCTGCAGCGCCGCGAGCCACTGCGCCTCGGCCGACTTCATGCCCTTTCCCTTGTCGGCTTTCGGAGCCATGGCGGAGGTGGTGAGGGAGGTCGACGGCGTTGGTGATGCTGGTGGCAATGGGGGGCGGAGCGCTGCTCTCTCGGCTTCGAGAAGAAGGGGGGAGCGGCGGAGGTTCGTGAAGATGGAGTAGTAGCAACCAGCAAGGGGGAACAAACTGCCCCTGTTTCCTCTGCTTATAAAGAGGGACGGGGCGGACGTTTCGCCCTTCCGAATAAAGAACCACCCACGATCTCTCCCACGACGCCGCATTCAACGCGTGCCGTTAGGGGAGAGCGCGGTGGATACGGAGCGAGATTCGGTGTGGCCCAGTCCGCGTGTGCCCGTGCCCTGTCTTGGGCCTGGCCCAACAACGCTCGGCACCGTGTCTGGCCCAGGCCCGGGGCTCCTGTCGGTGTACTAGAATAGGGGTACCCTAGTACCCCCGAACTTGTGCACGGGCAGTTGCAGCACCCCGCGGCAAGGCTTGCCGGGCGAACGCCAAGATCCTCCGTGGTTCCCTTGGAGCCATTCAAGAACAAAGTATTTAAGCTCAGGAGACAAGGCCCCGGCAAGAGGAGCTTGCCGGGAAGGCCAAGCAAGGCACTCCAAGGAACTTGCCGCGACGCGTCATGCGCTCCGGCAAGGCAACAAGGCCCCGACAAGAGGAGCTTGCCGGGAAGACCAACCAAGGCACCTCGAGGCCCGGTGAGCGACAAGCTTCCGGACCCGACAAGATAACAGCAGCGGCAAGGCGCTTGCCGCGGCAGGCGGCCACTCTGTGCCCACGCTCCAGCGCATCCACCAACGTGTCGCTCTGGGGGCCTCTCCAGGCGCGCGTGGCGGGAGGCTGTGCAGCCAGCGGTGCGCGGTGGCATGCGAAGCTGACAAGATCGCCATCGTGGCGAACGGTGGCGCCCCTAACGGTCCTTTTCTGCACTGTTTGGGCGACTCAGACGGGCATTTAATGTCCTTGTCCCCTGCCGTCAGGGTTAGGTAGGGTGCACTGTACAAGTAACTGTACCAACCACCTCACTTTTTACATTGGTACCCTTCTCTACGTTGCCACCTGTCGGTGACCCCTTTAGCGTATAAAAGGAGGCCCATGCACAACGTAGGGAAGGTTCGACTGGTTCGGAACCCAGAAAAACACTACGCTCTCTCTTTGGAGCAAGAACACAAGATAATCAAACAAGTAGCAGTAGGAGTGTTATCTCTCCGGAGAGCTCCGAAGCTGGGTAAACTGCTCGTGTGCTTCGCCTTGATCTGCTCTTCGTGTGATCTCCGCCCCCGGCCGAACTGAAAGGGGCTCGGTCCGCTGGCCCCATAGGTGTTCGTGGATCAGTTTCCCCGACAAAGGGGCTGCATAGCGATGATGAGGAAGAGCCCCGGCCGCCGAACAACAGAGGATAGAAGGGCTTTTCCCCACAAGTGCGGACGGTGAACATGATATACGCAACCCACATCCCCAAAAGGGAACGGAAGCGTGCGCTCAGGGACGCATATGCGTTGGAGCCAGTCGCCCCAAAGTTCAACCCATGGTCCTCCTACCGGACCACTTTTGATCGAAGGGACCACCCCACTAGCATTCGTCATGGCGGATTCGCCGCATTGGTCCTAGACCCAATCATTGACGGATTTCACCTTACTAGAGTCCTCATGGACGGCGGCAGCATCCTGAACCTGCTTTATCAGGATACAGTGCAAAAAATGGGCATAGATCCCTCGAGGATTAAACCCACAAAGACGACCTTTAAAGGCGTCATACCAGGTGTAGAAGCCAGCTGTACAGGCTCAGTTACACTTGAAGTGGTCTTCGGATCCTCGGATAATTTTCGAAGCGAGGAGTTAATCTTCGACATAGTCTCGTTCTGCAGCGGCTATCATGCCCTGCTCGGGCGAACCGCATTTGCAAAGTTCAATGCGGTGCCGCACTACGCATACCTCAAGCTCAAGATGGCAGGCCCCCGAGGAGTCATTACGGTCAATGGAAACACCGAACGCTCTCTCCGAACAGAGGAGCACACGGTGGCCCTCGCGGCGGAAGTACTAAGTAGCCTCTCAAGGCAATTCTCCAGTCCGGCTATTAAACGTCCGGACACCGTCAAGCGCGCCCGGAGTAACCTACAACAAGACCGTCTGGCACGTTCCGAGCAAGCATAGTAGTGCGGCCCCAACCCCAACCCTCGCGAGATTGCGAAACCAGTACCACGCGTACATAATTACGCTCTAGAAATACCGTGGGCATAAGGGGAGGGGCTCAACCGCACTAGGGGATCCCAATTTTGTCATTTCTCTTTTCTTACTTTCAGGACTCCACTATTCGGAAGGCCTGTCCGGCAGTACAATCGCCAAACACATGATGCAACAGCCAAGGAGACAGCAAGCCACGTCGAATGTCCAGGTGGTCTCTATAACGAGCTAAATACCTGTCTTACTTAAAGTCTCGCAGCTTGCCCCTGGAGGGGGACATGTCAAATAATCCCATCTCTTGCTTATCGCACTATTTGTATCGTTCTGCTTTCATAGCAGCCCTTTAATAAACAATACATAGCTCTTGTCTATTATAGCATTCATTTTTTTATGTAAATATGTTAAGTTATGACATTATGCAACCGTACACTTTGGAACGGCCAATACACCAGGGGCTTAAGTACCCTAGAATACGGTGTGAGAAGACCGAACACTCTCATGAGTGCGGCACCCCGAACTTATAGCATTATATGCATCGGCTCCGAATCATGTCTTGGGTCAATAGTTGGGTTTGCCCGGCTCCCATGTTTTGGTACCTTACGTTCCGCTATATCGGCTAAGGTAGCGCTGGGAGAACTACTGCGATTGTGCCCCAGTTGAGCTGGGTTAACACCTCAGTAGAGAAAGCTAAAACTGACTGTCATGATAGGACGAGAGCCGGTCGCTGTTCAAGAGGTTTTTCGAGTCCCTAAAGACTTATGCCGCTTAGAGCGAGGAGCTGGCTTTGTCCGGGTTAGGCGTGGATAGCGCCCCGAACTCGGTCTTCCAAATACTAGGGGCTTCGCCGAAATTTAAAATTATAGAATTCTATGGCTAAGTGAGAGTGATAAAGCACTATAAGTCCGATTGCCTTGTTCGTTGTGCTGAGCGCCTCCCTCGAAGGACCCAAGAATGGGAACAAGAGCGCTCAGGTTAATCCCGAACACCCCAGCACTCGTGGCATGGGGGTAGAAGCCGACGACTTGCATCTCTCAGATTTAATAAACGGCTGCACAGAAGGTAATATTTTAAATTCAAAAAGCGTTGCTTAGCGCATATGAACAAGTTTTCAGCACACAGGATAAACACGAGCGAGTTTACTCAAAAATTAAATCCTTGGAACATTCGTTCGCTACAAGGCGGGCACCCTTCAGGACACCCTCATAATACATCTCGGGCCTGCGATGCTCCTTCCCCTCCGGTGGCCCATCTGTCACCAGCTTCTCAACATCCAGCTTGCCCTAGTGCACTTTAGCACGGGCAAGGGCCCTACGGGCGCCTTCGATGCATATGGAGCGCTTGATGACTTCAAGCCATGGACAGGCATCCACCAGCCGCCTCACCAGCCCGAAGTAGCTCTCAGGAAGGACCTCCCCAAGCCACAACCGACCTATAAGGCCCTTCATGGCCTGTTCGGCTACCTTATGGAGCTCGACCAGCTGCTTTAGCTGGCCGCTCAAGGGCACCGGGTGTCCGGCCTCAGCATACTGGGACCAGAACACTTTCTCCGTTGAGCTCCCTTCTTTGGCTCGGTAGAATGCGGCGGCATTGGACACACTGCGGGGCAGATATGCGAATGCTCCTGGAGAGCTCCGGATTCGGGTAAGTAACAAGTAATTCACTTTCACATGCTTGCTTTGCATAAAGAATGCCTTACCCGCCGCTATCTTCTTCATCACCTCAATTTCCTGGAGGGCCTTTTGGGCTTCAGCCATGGCAGATTTGGCGCTTTCAAGTGCCGAGGAAAGCTCGGACTCTCGAGTCTTTGAGTCAAGCTCTAAACTCTCGTGTTTTTTCACAAGAGCATTGAGCTCTTGCCGCACCTCCGCCACCCGCGTCTCTTGTTTCTCTCGCTCGGTGCGCTCTACAGCCGCATTGTCTTTGGCCTTGGACAACGCTTCCTTCATGGTCGCCACCTCGGTCGTGGCCCCTGTAACATTCACGTTGATCCTGTCACTATTTGCAACCAGGTATTTTTATATATACTTACATAAGGTACTACCTACCTTCCTTGTCCTCGAGCTGCTTCTTGGCAAGGCCGAGCTCGTACTCGGACCGCTCGAGGCTCTGCTTCAATGCATCGACCTCCACAGTTAGTGCGGCAGAGGTCAACAGTGCAGCCTGCATTCCCATATTCACATATTTATGTTAGACTCCTGCGTATATCTTTTTAGATCCTTAGTCCGGCTTTTCTTTCCGAACACCAAACTGAGCATCAGGGGCTACTGTCTATGTGGTAACATTTTTACATGTTTTAAATACATACCTCAAAGCCTGTTAGAAGGCTGGCACAGGCTTCTGTCAGCCCGCTCTTGGCGGACTGAACCTTCTGGATCACCGCACTCATAATAGTGCGGTGCTCCTCATTGATGGAGGCGCCGTTAAGCACCTCCAGCAAATTGTCCGGCGCCTCTGGTTGGATGGAGGCCATCAGCGTCGTAGGCTTGCCCTTCTTATGAAGGGGACGCCTACCGGACTCCGGAACCACTGAAGGTTCCAGTGCGGCGTCCGGCCCAGGACCGGACTTAGAGCCCTTTGCGGTTTTGCCCCCTTTGCGCCTGGAATCCGGAAGGTCGCCTTGCGGCGCCTCCGGGGCTACCTCCTCCTGGCCCGTCCCCTTTTGGGACTCCACCTCGGCATCGTCTGTGGGGCGAGGGGAGGTAGCGGTCAGGAGTGAAAGACTATTCACATCCGACGAGTCCAGGGATCCGCTCGACGAAGCGTCGAGCTGGGCCTTGGCCGGACTGCATGATTATGTTCGGCGTTAGAAGATATTGTGCACTAAAGGAATGCCATGAGTTATTCTTGTATCCGTATACTTACGATGTTACCAGACGCTTGGCCCTGGATGGCCACTCCTCTCCGCCATCTTCGGCGTCGAAGGCGTAGTCCGGAAGAAGGGTCTTCCCCTTCTTGGACCCTCCGGCCTCCCCAGTTGGGGCGGCCTTCCTTTTCTTTCCTCCCCCCGTTGGAGGGGGAGAGGTTTCTTCTTCCTCCTCCTCGTCTTAGGAGGAGGAGTGCGCTTTGGGGTCGTCGGGTGATGAGTCCGGCACCACCAGGCACCGGGAACTCTTTCGAGTTCCCGTGGCCTTCTTCTTGGCCTTCTTCTCCGGCACCACGTGAGGTGCCGGAACCAGCAGCTTCGTCAAGCGGGCGTCTGCTGGGCCTTCGGGCAAAGGAGCCAGACAGTCGATCTGTCCGGACGTCTCTTCCAGTCCTGTCAAAGGAGCGGGAGCTTAGATCCCGCATAGAGTCAAACTATGAAAAACAAGTATCCCGTAAAGGGTAAAACAAGCTTACCGCGCTGGCTTGGCGCTTCACGCAGAATCCGCAATCCTCGGTAACTGGAGGGGAATCCTCGGAGCCCTTGAATAGCACCTTCCAGGCGTCTTCGTGCATTGTGTCGAAGAGCCTGGACAAAGTCTGGTGCTGGGCCGGGTCGAACTCCCACAAGTTGAAAGCCCGTCGTTGACACGGGAGGATCCGGCGGAAGAGCATGACTTGGACTACGTTGACAAGTTTGACCTTCTTGTCCACCAGGTTTTGGACGCAGGTTTGGAGTCCGGTCACCTCTTCCGGATTACCCCACGACAGGCCCGTCTCTTTCCAAGAGGTGAGCCGTGTGGGGATGCCAGATCGGAATTCGGGGGCCGCCGCCCATTCAGGGTCGCGCGGCTCGGTGATGTAGAACCACCTCGATTGCCACCCCTTGATGGTTTCCACAAAGGAGCCCTCGAGCCATGTGACGTTGGGCATCTTGCCCACCATGGCGCCTCCGCACTCCACTTGCCGACCACCCACAACCTTTGGCTTGACATTGAATGTCTTTTGCCATAAGCCGAAGTGGGGCTTGATGCGGAGGAAGACCTCGCACACGACGATGAACGCCGAGATGTTGAGGATGAAGTTCGGGGCCAGATCATGGAAATCCAGGCCGTAGTAGAACATGAGCCCCCGGACAAATGGGTGGAGTGGGAAGCCCAGTCCGTGGAGGAAATGGGGGAGAAACACAACCCTCTCATGGGGCCTAGGGGTGGGGATGAGCTGCCCCTCATCTGGGAGCCGGTGCGTGATGTCGTTGGACAAGTATCCGGCTTTCCTCAACTTTTTGATTTGCCCCTCCGTGACGGAGGAAGCCATCCACCTGCCTCCCGCTCCGGACATGGTTGGAGAAGGTTGAGGTGGGAAGTGTAGACTTGGGCGCTGGAGCTCGAGTGCGCGGAGATGGATAAGCAAAGGAGGAAGAAGGCGTAAATGGAAAGAGTGGATCCTTATCCCCTTATATGGGCGGAGGAAACTATGTACCCCCACCAGCCTAGTAAAACTCACTTATCTCCCAAGCGCCATGATTAATGACATGGTTGGGTTACCCACGCCCGTATTGATGAGAATCCCGGAATAAGGGGACATGATCTCTGCTTTGACAAGACGTGCCAAGGAAACCGCCTCGCTAAACGCGCTGAGGTGGGACGTAAAACGATTCAAATAAACGCTTGGCCATGGCATGATGTCACGCTGCGGAATACGTCAGCAGATTAGATTTGTACAAATATTATTCTCTCTATGGTGGTATGTGGAACTTATTTTGCAGAGCCGGACACTATCCTTGTGTTCAAACATCTTCTATGAACTATTCGGAGGAGGAACCCGCCTTGCAATGCCGAAGACAATTTGCGTGCCAGACTCGTCATCATTGAAGCCTGGTTCAGGGGCTACTGAGGGAGTCCCGGATTAGGGGGTGTCCGGATGACCGGACTATGACCTTTGGCCAGACTCCTGGACTATGAAGATACAAGATTGAAGACTTCGTCCCGTGTCCGGATGGGACATTCCTTGGCGTGGAAGGCAAGCTTGGCGATACGGATATGTAGATCTCCTCCCATTGTAACCGACTCTGTGTAACCCTAGCCCTCTCCGGTGTCTATATAAACCGGAGGGTTTTAGTCCGTAGGACGAACAACAATCATACCATAGGCTAGCTTCTAGGGTTTAGCCTCTCTGATCTCGTGGTAGATCTACTCTTGTACTACCCATATCATCAATATTAATCAAGCAGGAGTAGGGTTTTACCTCCATCGAGAGGGCCCGGACCTAGGTAAAAACATCGTGTCCCTTGTCTCCTGTTACCATCCGCCTAGTCGCACAGTTCGGGACCCCCTACCCGAGATCCGCAGGTTTTGACACCAACACTAGGCATGATCATGTATATAGGCATCACGTCCGCAACAAGTAGACTGACTCCTGCCTGCATCTACTACTATTACTCCACACATCGACCGCTATCCAGCATGCATCTAGAGTATTAAGTTCATAAGAACAGAGTAACACATTAAGCAAGATGACATGATGTAGAGGGATAAACTCAAGCAATATGATATAAACCCCATCTTTTTATCCTTGATGGCAACAATACAATACGTTCCTTGCTGCCCCTGCTATCACTGGGAAAGGACACCGCAAGATCGAACCCAAAGCTAAGCACTTCTTCCATTGCAAGAAAGATCAATCTAGTAGGCCAAACTAAACTGATAATTTGAAGAGACTTGCCAAGATAACCAATCATACATAAAAGAATTCGGAGGAGATTCAAATATTTCTCATAGATAAACTTGATCACAAACCCACAATTCATCTGATCTCAACAAACATATCGCAAAAAGAGTTATATCGAATAGATCTCCAAGAAGATCGAGGAGAACATTGTATTGAGATTCAAAGAGAGAGAAGAAGCCATCTAGCTAATAACTATGGACCCGAAGGTCTGTGGTAAACTACTCACAACTCATCGGAGAGGCTATGGTGTTGATGTAGAAGCCCTCCGTGATTGATTCCCCCTCTAGAGGAGCGCCGAAAAAGGCTCCAAGATGGGATCTCACGGGTATAGAAGGTTGCGGCAGTGGAAATAGGATTTCATGGTGCTCCTTGATGTTTTCGGGGTACGTAGATATATATAGGCGAAGGAGGTCGGCCAGGGGAGCCACAAGGGGCCCACGAGGCAGGCCCTCCCTAGGGCATGCCTTGCACCCTTGTGGCTACCTCGGTTGCTTCTTGATGTCCACTCCAAGTCTCCTGGATTGCGTTTGTTCCAAAAAGATCGCTCCCGAAGGTTTCATTCCGTTTGGACTCCGTTTGATATTCCTTTTTTTTGAAACACTAAAATAGGCAAAAAAAACAGCAATTTGGGCTGGGCCTCCGGTTAGTAGGTTAGTCCCAAAAACGATATAAAAGTGTATAGTAAAGCCCATAAACATCTAAAACGGGTAATATAATAGCATGGAACAATAAAAAATTATAGATACGTTGGAGACGTATCATTGCGTAGTAGACATCAATGCACACCACCTGTCATCCACTCAAGGATCCATGTCTTCGGATCCCTGTTGTAGCCTTGAATGTGTAAGGTGGCATATAACTACAGTAGGAGCTCTTCATTCCAGTGCTCTTTATCAGTGATAAATGGCAGAACACCAACATCCCTGAAGCAGTCAAGGGCTTCTTCCAGACATGGCAGCCCAGCCATAGCATCACAATCCAGACGCATGTGCGGAAAAATTCTGTCTTGATTGTATAGAATGCAAGAGTAATAGCTTCGCTGTTGATGGCTCCAAAATCTGTCAGATGATATTCTTGGCTTCTTGTAGGGGTTCTTGGCACTGTCAAAGAATGTATTGTCTTCTCTGAAATTGAGCATGCTAAAAGATCCATGTGTAGTGACAACACTTGGAAGCCTTGGCAGACGCGGCTTTGTCTTGATAACTTGAGGCCTGCGCTCCACATGATAGTCATATTGTGGTCCTAGAGTGGTAGGGGGAATCATAATTGGCCAGCGAACTGTGACAACCTGCCCTTCACAATTGAAGGCCGTTTCCATGGTGTGAGGCCGTGGTGGAGGAACAATGCCATCAGTGAGGACTGGCGTCACAGAAGCTTCAACATTCACATTGGCTTCAGGATCCACATTGTCTTCAGCCATGACAGGGTCATGGGCTTCAGTAGTAGTGTTGGTGGCAGACTCATTGTTTTCAACCTCCATTTGGTCAATGACTAGAGGGTCAGGCACGAACACATTCTCTCCAAGAATGACTTGATCAACAATAGGGGGTGTGGCATCTCTTTCTCTTTCTTCTCTTCTTTCTTCTTCGGCTGATGCAGCCGGAATGTCTTTAGCATATTTAGCTTCAGACACTTGAACAGTCATAGAAGGATTCTCTTCAGGGAACACTTGACGTGCCACTGAGCTGGATTGTTGTGAATCTTCTTATGGGATGGTGGACATGGAGATAGATGGCTTGAGACCTTTGTGAAGCCCGTGGAATGCTGGCGATGCCTTTGGAGATGGAGTGGTCTCAATGTAATTGTCGTCATCAAGTACCGGATAGGTAACTTGAGCGGGTGGAGTATGGGGTGTCCCATCTTGAACAGGGGTATATTCTTGTTGGCGCTCAGCCCAGGAGTCATCTTGAGCAATTGACATCAATGGACGACCAATGCTAATGTATTCACTGCTTGTTGGAGCAGGCGATGATACCAATTGGCGCTCGAGCTAAGGAAGGACTTCATCATCAACTACGTTGTCTTCATGACCAATGTCTTCAGCTGCGTTGGGGTCAACAGCTGGAACTTCTTCAGATTCTGGTGCCTCTATGGGAGCAGGCTCATGGACAACCAGACATCGCTCATGATTTGCAGAGGCGGGATATGCAACAGAGATGGGATCAACAACAAGGGGCTCAGGGGAAGCAACATGATTTTTCTTTGAAGACTTAGAGCCCTTAGTCTTCAGCTTTTTCTTGGAAGGGGCATCATCACATGTATCCTTGTGCTTCCTCTTCCTGGCTTCTGCTTCAGCATGCCTAGTCTTTTTGAGCTCAGAAGCAAATGAAGGGACCTTTGGCTTCGAGCCAGTCATACTGGCAGGGAAGACAATGTTGGGTTGTCCCTGCCTTGTGATGACCCACAAGTGTAGGGGATCTATCGTAGTCCTTTCGATAAGTAAGAGTGTCGAACCCAACGAGGAGCAGAAGGAAATGACAAGCGGTTTTCAGTAAGGTTTTCTCTGCAAGCACTGAAATTATCGGTAACAGCTAGTTTGGTGATAAGGTAATTCATAACGGGTAACAAGTAACAAGACTAAATAAGGTGCAGCAAGATGGCCCAATCCTTTTTGTAGAAAAAGACAAGCCTGGACAAATTTTTATATAGAGAAAAGCGCTCCCGAGGACACATGGGAATTATCGTCAAGGTAGTTTTCATCACGCTCATATGATTCGCATTTGTTACTTTGATAATTTGATATGTGGGTGGACAAGTGCTTTGGTACTGCCCTTTCTTGGACAAGCATCCCACTTATGATTAACCCCTATTGCAAGCATCCGCAACTACAAAAGAAGTATTAAGGTAAACCTAACCATATCATGAAACATATGGATCCAAATCAGCCCCTTACGAAGCAACTCATAAACTAGGGTTTAAGCTTCTGTCACTCTAGCAACCCATCATCTACTTATTACTTCCCAATGCCTTCTTCTAGGCCCAAACAATGGTGAAGTGTCATGTAGTCGATGTTCACATAACACCACTAGAGGAAAGACAACATACATCTCATCAAAATATCGAACGAATACCAAATTCACATGACTACTTATAGCAAGACTTCTCCCATGTCCTCGGGAACAAACGTAACTACTCACAAATCATATTCATGTTCATAATCGGAGGGATATTAATATGCATTAAGGATCTGAACATATGATCTTCCACCGAATAAACCAACTAGCATCAACTACAAGGAGTAATCAACACTACTAGCAACCCATAGGTACCAACCTGAGGTTTTGGGACAAAGATTGGATACAAGAGATGAACTAGGGTTTGAGAGGAGATGGTGCTGGTGAAGATGTTGATGGAGATTGACCCCCTCCCGATGAGAGGATCGATGGTGATGATGATGGTGATGATTTCCCCCTCCAGGAGGGATGTTTCCCCGACAGAATAGCTCCGCCGGAGCCCTAGATTGGTTCCGCCAAGGTTCCGCCTCGTGGCGGCGGTGTTTCGTCCCGAAAGCTTGCTTATGATTTTTTCCAGGGTAAAAGACTTCATATAGCAGAAGATGGGCACCAGAGGGCTGCCAGGTGGCCCACGAGGCAAGGGGCACACCCAGGGGGGTAGGGCACGCCCCCACCCTCGTGGCCAGGGTGTGGGCCCTCCTATGATATTTTCTTTGCTCGGTATTTTTTTATTAATTCCAAAAATAACTTCCATGGAGTTTCAGGACTTTTGGAGTTGTGCAGAATAGGTCTCTAATATTTGCTCCTTTTCCAGCCCAGAATTCCAGCTGCCGACATTCTCCCTCTTCATGGAAGCCTTGTAAAATAAGAGAGAATAGGCATAAGTATTGTGACATCACATGTAATAACATCCCATAATGCAATAAATATCAATATCAAAGCATGATGCAAAATGGACGTATCAACTCCCCCAAGCTTAGACCTTGCTTGTCCTTAAGCGGAAGCCGATAATGAAAAATATGTCCACATGTTTAGAGATAGAGGTGTCGATAAAATAAAATACAGACATGAGGGCATCATGATCATTCTTATAACAACAACATATATATGTTTTGTCATATGATTTCTTATGCTCGAGTAATAATCTATCCACAATGTCAAGTATGAATCAGAAACTTCATTGGGGACTAACAAATTATGCTCTCGGTCATTGAAGCAATTGCAATTTATCATAACATTGGAAAGAGTCAATATAAGAGCTTTTTAGCAAGTCCACATACTCAACTATCATTTAGTCTTTCACAATTGCTAACACTCATGTAATACTTATGGGTATGGAGTTTTAATCGGACACAGAGAAAGATAGGAGCTTATAAGTTGCCTCCCAACCTTTTACCTCAAGGGTAATGTCAACAATAATAGTTCATGCTAACTTACATCCAATTGGATATATATATATATATATATATATCAGGATCTTTCCAACAGAAGGTGCTTGCCAAAGGATAAAATATAAAAAGGAAAGGTGAAGATCACCATGACTCTTGCATAATGTGTAAGACAAAAGTAAAAGATAGGCCCTTCGCAGAGGGAAGTAGAGGTTGTCATGTGCTTTTATGGTTGGATGCACAAAATCTTAATGCAAAAGACCGTCACTTTATATTGCCACTTGTGATATGGACCTTTATTATGCAGTCGGTCACTTTTATTGCTTCCATATCACAAGATCATATAAAGCTTATTTTCTCCACACTAATAAGTCATACATATTTAGAGAGCAATTTTTATTGCATACAACAATGACAGCTTACTTGAAGGATCTTACTCAATCCATAGGTAGGTATGGTGGACTCTCATGGCAAAACTGGGTTTGAGGATATTCGGAAGCACAAGTAGTATCTCTACTTGGTGCAAAGAATTTGGCTAGCATGAGGGGGAAAGGCAAGCTCAACATGTTGGATGATCCATGACAATATACTTTATTTCGGATATAAGAAAACATAACCCATTACGTTGTCTTCCTTGTCCAACATCAACTCTTTAGCATGTCATACTTTAATGAGTGCTCACAATCATAAAAGATGTCCTAGATAGTATATTTATATGTGAGAACCTCTCTTTCTTTATCACTTCCTATTAATTGCAACGATGACCAAAACTATGTTTGTCAACTCTCAACAACTTTTATTCATCATATTCTTTCCTTTTCTTTTATTCCCTCAAGATCATAACAAGATAGACAAGCCCTTGACTCAACACTCTTTATTATATAGCCCACGGACTCGATTACATAGAGGAATCATAAAGAAAAACTCAAAACTAAATCATTCTAAAACTTTATTCTACTAGATCAAGATATTATTAAAAGGATCAAACTAAGAAAAAATGGTAAAGATAGGAGTGTGATGGTGGTACGATACCAGGGCACCTCCCCCAAGCTTGGCAGTTGCCAAGGGGAGTGCCCATACCCATGTGTTCAGTCCTCCTTTGCTGGTGACGAAGGTGGTGGTGATGATGGATAGTCGCACATCGAGCGTAAGAGCTCCTCCAGTTTGCGGATAATGCCTTGAGTGCGGTGATATGCTCCTTCAACAAAATATTTTCACGTGTGAGATAATTGTTTTGTATGCGAGCTAACTCAATCATCTTGAAAGCTTCAATCTCAGTTGGGGTAAGAAGGTTGTGATGAGGTGGAAGGATGTCTTCTTCTTCTGCTGCCGGAGCATGGTCCTCCATGACCTTCTTGACCCTATCATCCTTGTTGATCTCCCTGGGTTCTTCTCTCTTCATCTCTATCTTCATTAGCCAAGCATCGTTGCCTTCATTGTTGGAGGAGGGTGACGACATGATGTCTGGCCTTGACAACTCTGACAGAAAACAGCTCGAAACAAAAACAGAGGATATTTGCGTGATACGGTGGTCAAAACCTTCGGGAGATTATACAATGATTTTTACCGACCAAAAGAAGTATCGTGCAAGAAAACGGAGTCTGGAGAGCACACGAGGTGCCCACGAGGCAGGAGGGCGCGCCCAGGGGGTAGGGCGCGCCCTCCACCCTCGTGGACGCCTCGTGTCCTTCCCGGACTACTTCTTATTTTCCTATTTTCTTAAATATTCTAAAACAGAGAAAAATTGCTATTAGAACTGTTTTGGAGTCGGTTTACTTACTATACCACATACCTATTCCTTTTCGGAGTCTGAAACGTTCTGGAAAGTGTCCCTTATGTATTCCTCCGGGGTTACGGTTTCAATCACATTGGTTTCAACATTTATGGGATTACCTGAGATATAATGTTTGATCCTTTGACCATTCACCACCTTCGGACTTGTGCCTTTGAAGTTGTTGATTTTTATGGCACCAGAATGATAGTCCTCCTCGATAACATAAGGGCCTTCCCATTTAGAGAGAAGTTTTCCTGCAAAAAATCTTAAATGAGAGTTGTATAGTAAAACATAATCACCTACATTAAACTCACATTTTTGTATCCTTTTGTCATGCCATCTTTTAACTTTTTCTTTAAACAGTTTGGCATTCTCATAGGCTTGAGTTCTCCATTCATCAAGTGAGCTAATGTCAAATAACCTCTTCTCCCGGCAAGTTTGAAATCACAATTGAGCTCTTTAATGGCCCAATATGCCTTATGTTCCAGTTCAAGAGGTAAGTGACATGCTTTTCCATAAACCATTTTATATGGAGACATACCCATAGGATTTTTATATACAGTTCTATAAGCCCATAATGCATCATCAAGTTTCTTGGACCAATTCTTTCCAGTTCTATTAACGGTCTTTTGCAAAATCAATTTAAGCTCTCTATTACTCAGTTCTACTTGGCCACTAGACTGTGGGTGATATGGAGATGCAATTCTATGATTAACATCATACTTAGCAAGCATTTTACGGAAAGCACCATGAATAAAATGTGAACCACCATCAGTCATTAGGTATCTAGGGACTCCAAACCTCGAAAAATTAACTTCTTTAAGCATTTTAATAGAGGTGTTATGATCAACACTACTAGTTGGAATAGCTTCTACCCACTTAGTAACGTAATCAACAACAACCAAAATATGTGTATACCCATTACAGGAAGGAAACGGTCCCATATAACCAAATCCCCAAACATCAAATGGTTCAATAACAAGAGAATAATTCATAGGCATTTCTTGACGTCTACTAATATTACCAATTCTTTGACATTCATCACAAGACAAGACAAACTTACGGGCATCCTTGAAGAGAGTAGGCCAATAAAAACCAGATTGCAATACCTTATGCGCAGTTCTATCTCCAACATGGTGTCCTCCATAAGCCTCGGAGTGACACTTGCGTAGGATCTGTTCCTATTCATGCTCAGGTACACAACGTCTAATAATACCATCTACTCCTTTATAAAGGTGTGGGTCATCCCAGAAGTAATGTCTTAAATCATAGAAAAACTTTTTCTTTTGCTGGTATGGGAAACTAGGTGGTATAAATTTAGCAACAATGTAATTAGCATAATCAGCATACCATGGAGCAGTGCGAGAAGCATTTATGATAGCTAATTGTTCATCAGGGAAGCTATCATCAATAGGTAGTGGGTCATCAAGAACATTCTCTAACCTAGACAAGTTGTCTGCAACGGGGTTCTCAGCTCCCTTTCTATCAATAATATGCAAATCAAATTCTTGTAGCAAGAGAACCCATCTAATAACTCTAGATTTAGCATATTTCTTTTCCATAAGATATTTAATAGCAGCATGATCAATGTGAACAGTTACTTTAGAATCAACAATATAAGGTCTGAACTTATCACAAGCAAATACAACTGCTAAAAATTCTTTTTCAATAGTAGCATAATTTCTCTTGGCAATGTCTAGAGTTTTACTAGCATATTGAATAACATTTAGTTCTTATCAACTCTTTGTCCTAGAACAACACCTACGGCATAATCACTTGCATCACACATAATTTCAAAGGGTAAATTCCAATCAGATGGCTGAACAATAGGTGCAAAAATCAAAGCTTTCTTAAGTATTTTGAGTGCTTCTACACAATTATCATCAAAGACAAAAGGAATATGTTTTTGTAAGAGATTAGTCAGAGGCCTAGATATTTTAGAGAAGTCCTTAATGAACCTCTTATAAAAACTGACATGACCAAGGGAACTTCTTATACCTTTAATGTCCTTGGGACACGACATCTTTTCAAATAGCATCAACTTTAGCTTTATCAACTTCAATACCTCTTTCAGAAATTTTATGCCCTAAGACAATACCTTCATTAACTATAAAGTGACACTTCTCCCAATTCAAGACAAGACCAGTTTCTTCACATCTCTGCATAACTCGATCAAGGTTGCTCAAGCAATCATCAAAACAAGATCCATACACGGAGAAATCATCCATGAAAACCTCAACAATATTTTCACAAAAGTCAGAGAATAAGGCATACGTCTATAAGCAAAAGTACTGAAAGGGCAAGTAAAAGTGGTCTTTTCTTGATCCTCTTTTGACACAGGTATTTGAGAGAAACCAGAGTAACCATCTAGAAAGCAAAAATGTGTATGTTTGGATAATCTTTCTAGCATTTGATCAATAAAAGGTAAAGGGTAATGATCCTTTTTAGTAGCTTTATTTAATTTGCGGAAATCAATTACCATCCTATAACCTGTAAGGCTGTAACAATTCTTTGCGGGGTCAATTCATCTTTATCATTGGGAACGACAGAATACCTCCCTTCTTAGGGACACAATGAACATGACTTACCCACTGGCTATCAGCAACAGGATAAATTATACCTGCCTCCAGGAGCTTTAGTATTTCTTTTCTTACCACTTCTTTCATCTTAGGATTTAACCGTCATTGGTGATCAACAACCGGTTTAGCGTCTTTCTCCAATTTTATCTTGTGTTGGCATAGAGTGGGATTTATGCCCTTAAGATCATCAAGAGTATATCCAATAACAACACAATGCTTCTTCAGAGTTTTCAATAATTTCTCCTCTTCCTGCTCTAAAAGGTTAGCACTAATAATAAAAGGATATATCTTCTTTTCATCAAGATAAGCTATTTAAGAGTATCAGGTAGTGGTTTAAGCTCAAACACGGGATCACCCTTGGGTGGTGGAGGATCCCCTAGAATTTCAACAGGCAAGTTGTGTTTCAAAATAGGTCCCTGTTCAAATAATACTTCATCTATCTCCCTTCTTTTGTTCATACACATATCATTTTCATGGTCTAGCAAATATTGTTCTAAAGGATCATTAGGAGGCACGACAATAGAAGCAAGACCAATAATTTCATCCTTACGAGGCAATTCTTTATCATGGGGTTGTCTACGAAATTTAGCAAAATTAAACGCATGAGACATATCACCCAAACCAATCGTAACAATATCCTTTTCGCAATCTATCCTAGCATTAACAATATTCAAGAAGGGTCTACCAAATATGATGGGACAAAAGCTATCTTGTGGGGAACCAAGAACAAGAAAATCAGCAGGATATTTAACTTTCCCACACAATACTTCAACATCTCTAACAATCCCAACTGGTGAAATAGTATCTCTATTGGCAAGCTAAATTGTAACATCAATTTCTTCTATCTCAGTAGGTGCAATATCATGCATAATTTCTTTATATAAGGAATGAGGTATTGCACTTGCACTAGCACCCATATCACATAAGCCATGATAACAATGATCTCCTATTTTAATAGAAATAACAGGCATGCCTACAACAGGTCTATTTTTATTCTTAGTACCTGGTCTAGCAATTCTAGCACCTTCATCACAGAAGTAAATAACATGCCCATCAATATTATCAGCCAAGAGATCTTTAACCATAGCAATACTAGGTTCAACTTTAATTTGCTCAGGTGGTGTAGGTGTTCTAGTATTACTCTTACGAACCACAGTTGAAGCTTTAGCATGATCGTTTATGTTGGGGAACATAGTAATTTCAAAAAAATTCCTATGCACAAGCAAGATCATGGTGATGCATAGCAACAAGAGGGTGAGTGTATCTTCATACCCTTGAAGATCGCTAAGCGGAAGCGTTTATCAACGCGGTTGATGTAGTCTTACGTCTTCACGATCCGACCGATCCAAGTACCGAACGCACGGCACCTCCGAGTTCTGCATACGTTCAGCTCGATGACATCCTCGCCTTCTCGATCCAGCAAGACGGGCGAAGTAGTAGATGAGTTCTGGCAGCATGACAGTATGGTGACGGTGTTGGTGAAGAACAATCTCCGCAGGGCTTCGCCTAAGCACTACGGAAACTATGACGGAGGATAAACTAGAGGGGACAGGGTTGCCGGCACACGACTTGGTGTTTCTTGATGTTTCTTTGGTGCTAGCCCTGCCCCTCTATTTATATGTTGAGCCTTGGGGTCGAAACTTGGAGTAAAAGCCTCCACAAAGTCGGTTTCACCCGAAAGGCAAGAGTCCTTCTCAGACTCTAGGGCCAGACGCTAGGGTTCCCGGCGTCTGGACCCAGACGCCAGGGACCCTGGCATCTGGCCCCTGGACTCCGCAAAACTTCCTTTTGCGCTTTCCAAAAACCTTGTGGGCTTTCCCCTTTGGCCCAAATAACGTGTTCTCATACCCAAACATTTTGGGAAACATCCGGAACCCCTTCCGGAGATCAAACACTATTATCTCATATATCAAACTTTATCTCTGAACCATTCCGGAGTTCCTCGTCATGTCCATGATCTCATCTGGGACTCCGAACAACATTCGGTTACCAACATACATAACTCATATAATACTATATCATCAATGAAACGTTAAGCATGCGGACCCTATGGGTTCGAGAACTATGTAGACATGACCGAGACACGTTTCCGGTCAATAACCAATAGCGGGACCTGGATGCCCATATTGGCTCCCACATATTCTACGAAGATCTTTATCGGTCAAACCGCATAACAACATATGTTGTTCCCTTTGTCATCGGTATGTTACTTGCCCGAGATTCGATCATCGGTATCCAATACCTAGTTCAATCTTGTTACCGACAAGTCTCTTTACTCGTTATGTAATGCATCATACCGTATTCAACTCATTGGTCACATTGCTTGCAAGGCTTATAGTGATGTGCATTACCGAGAGGGCCTAGACATACCTCTCCGACAATCGGAGTGACAAATCCTAATCTCGAAATACGCCAACCCAACAAGTACCTTCGGAGACACCTGTAGAGCACCTTTATAATCACCCAGTTACGTTGTGACGTTTGGTAGCACACAAAGTGTTCCTCCGGTAAACAGGAGTTGCATAATCTCATAGTCATAGGAACATGTATAAGTCATGAAGAAAGCAATAGCAACATACTAAAGGATAGAGTGCTAAGCTAACGGAATGGGTCAAGTCAATCACATCATTCTTCTAATGATGTGACCCCGTTAATCAAATGATAACACATGTCTATGGCTAGGAAACATAACCATCTTTGATCAACGAGCTAGTCAAGTAGAGGCATACTAGTGACACTCTGTTTGTCTATGTATTCACACAAGTATTATGTTTCCGGTTAATACAATTCTAGCATGAATAATAAACATTTATCATGATATAAGGAAATAAATAATAACTTTATTATTGCCTCTAGGGCATATTTCCTTCAGTCTCCCACTTGCACTAGAGTCAATAATCTAGTTCACATCGTCATGTGATTTAACACCAATATTCACATCTGTATGTGATTAATACCCATAGTTCACATCGTCATGTGATCAACACCCAAAGGGTTTACTAGAGTCAATAATCTAGTTCACATCACTATGTGATTAACACCCAAAGAGTACTAAGGTATGATTATGTTTTGCTCATGAGAGAAGTTTAGTCAATGGGTCTGTTACATTCAGAGCCGTATGTATTTTGCAAATATTCTATGTCTACAATGCTCTGCACGGAGCTACTCTAGCTAATTGCTCCCACTTTCAATATGTATCCAGATTAAGACTTAGAGTCATCTGGATCAGTGCCAAAACTTGTATCGACGTAACCCTTTACAACGAACCTTTTGTCACCTCCATAATTGAGAAACATATCCTTATTCCACTAAGGATAATTTTGTCCAGTGATCTACTCCTAGTTCACTATTGTACTCCCTTGCCAAACCAGGGCAGAGTATACAATAGCTCTGGTCCATAGCATGGCATACTTTTATAGAACCTATGACTGATGCATAGGGAATGACTTTCATTCTCTTTCTATTTTCTGACGTGGTCGGGATTTGAGTCTTACTCAATTTCATACCTTTGCAATACAAGCAAGAACTCTTTCTTTGACTGATCCATTTTGAACTACTTCAAAATCTTGTCAAGGTATGTACTCATTGAAAAATCTTATCAAGCGTCTTGATCTATCTCTATAGATCTTGATGCTCAATGTGTAAGCAGCTTCACCGAGGTCTTTCTTTGAAAAACTCCTTTAAAACACTCTTTTATGCTTTCCAGAAAATTCTACATCATTTCCGATCAACAATATGTCATTCACATATACTTATCAGAAAGGCTGTAGTGCTCCCACTCACTTTCTTGTAAATACAGGCCTTTCCAAAAGTCTGTATAAAACCATATGCTTTGATCAACTCATCAAAGCGTATATTCCAACACCAAGATGCTTGCACCAGTCCATTGATGGATCGCTGGAGCTTGCACATTTAGCACCTTTCGGATCGACAAAACCTTCTGGCTCCATCATATACAACTCTTCTTCCAGAAATCCATTCAGGAACACAGTTTTGATATCCATTTGCCAGATTTCATGAAATGTGGCAATTGCTAACATGATTTGGACAGACTTAAGCATCGTTACGAGTGAGAAAATCTCATCATATTCAACACCTTGAACTTGTCGAAAACCTTTTTGCGACAAATCGAGCTTTGTAGATAGTAACACTACTATCAACGTCCGTCTTCCTCTTGAAGATCCATTTATTTTCTATGGCTTGCCGATCATCGGGCAAGTCCACCAAAGTCCACACTTTGTTCTCATACATGGATCCTATCTCAGATTTCATGGCCTTCAAGCCATTTTGCGGAATCTGGGCTCATCATCGCTTCCTCATAGTTCGTAGGTTCATCATGGTCTAGTAACATGACTTCCAAAACATGATTACCGTACCACTCTGGTGCGGATCTTACTCTGGAAGACCTACGAGGTTTGTTAGAAACTTGATCTAAAGTTTCATGATCATCATCATTAACTTCCTCACTAATTGGTGTAGGAATCACTGGAACTGATTTCTGTGATGAACTACTTTCCAATAAGGGAGAAGGTACAATTACCTCATCAAGTTCTACTTTCCTCCCACTCACTTCTTTCGAGAGAAACTTCTTCCCTAGAAAGGATCCATCTTAGCAACGAATAACTTGCCTTCGGATCTATGACAGAAGGTGTACCCAATAGTTACCTTTGGGTATTCTATGAGGACACACTTCTCCGATTTGGGTTCGAGCTTATCAGGTTGAAACTTTTTCACATAAGCATCGCAGCCCCAAAATTTAAGAAACGACAACTTTGGTTTCTTGCCAAACCACAGTTAATAAGGCGTCGTCTCAACGGATTTTGATGGTGCCCTATTTAAAGTGAATGCAACTGTCTCTAATGCATAACCCCAAAATGATATTGGTAAATCGGTAAGAGACATCATTGATCGCACCGTATCAAATAAAGTGCAGTTATGACGTTCGGACACACCGTTACGCTGTGGTGTTCCAGGTGGCATGAGTTTGTGAAACTATTCCACATTGTTTTAATTAAAGACCAAACTCGTAACTCAAATATTTGTCTCCGCGATCAAATTGCAGAAACTTTATTTTCTTGTTACAATGATTCTCCACTTCACTATGAAATTCTTTGAACTTTTCAAATGTTTCAGACTTGTGCTTCATTAAGTAGATATACTCAAATCTTCTCAATTCATCTTGTGAAGGTCAGAAAATAACGATACCCGCCACGAGCATCAACACTCATTGGACCGCATACATCGGTATGTATTATTTCTAATAAGTCACTAGCTCGTTCCATTGTTCCGGAGAACGGAGTTTTAGTCATCTTGCCCAAAAGGCACGGTTCGCAAGCATCAAACGGTTCATAATCAAATGATTCAAAAAAAATCCATCTTTATGGAGTTTCTTCATGCTCTTTACACCGATATGATCCAAACGGCAGTGCCACAAATAAGTTGCACTATCATTATTAACTTTGCATCTTTTGGCATCAATATTATGAATATGTGTATCACTACGATCGAGATCCAATAAACTATTTTCATTGGGTGTATGACCATTGAAGGTTTTATTCATGTAAACAGAACGACAATTATTCTCTGACTTTAAATGAATAACCATTTTGCAATAAACATGATCAAATCATGTTCATGCTCAATGCAAACGCCAAATAACATTTATTTAGGTTTAACACTAATCCCGAAAGTATAGGGAGTGTGCGATGATGATCACATCAATCTAGGAACTACTTCCAACACACGTCATCACTTCACCCTCAACTAGTCTCTGTTTATTCTGTAACTCCTGTTTCGAGTTACTAATATTTAGCAACCGAACAAGTATCAAATACTCAGGGGCTACTATAAACACTAGTAAAGTACACATCAATAACATGTATATCAAATATACCCTTGTTCACTTTGCCATCCTTCTTATCCACCAAATATTCAGGGCATTTCCGCTTCTAGTGACCATTTCCTTTGCAGTATAATCACTCAGTTTCAGGCTTTGGTTCAGCTTTGGGCTTCTTTGCGGGAGTGACAACTTGCTTGCCATTCTACTTGAAGTTCCCTTTCTTTTCCTTTGCCCTTTTCTTGAAACTAGTGGTCTTGTCAATCATCAACACTTGATGCTCTTTTCTTGATTTCTACCTTCGTCGATTTCAGCATCACGAAGAGCTCGGGAATCGTTTTCGTCATCCCTTGCATTATAGTTCATCACGAAGTTCCAGTAACTTCGTGATGGTGACTAGAGAACTCTGTCAATCACTATCTTATCTCAAAGATTAACTCCCACTTGATTCAAGCGATTGTAGTACCCAAACAATCTGAGCACTTGCTCACTAGTTGAGCAATTCTCCTCCATCTTTTAGGCGAAGTATTTGTCAGAGGTCTCATACCTCTTGAAACGGGCATGAGTCTGAAATATCAATTTCATCTCATGGAACATCTCATATGTTCCGTGATGTTTCAAAAACGTTTTTGTAGTACCGTTTCTAAGCCATAAAGCATGGTGCACAAAACTATCAAGTAGTCATCATATTGAGCTAGCCAAACGTTCATAACGTATGCATCTGCTCCTGCAATAGGTCTGTCACCTAGCGGTGCATCAAGGACATAATTCTTCTGTGCAGCAATGAGGATAAACCTCAGATCACGGATCAAGTCCGCATCATTACTACTAACATCTTTCAACTTAGTTTTCTCTAGGAACACATATAAGAACATCGGGAAGCAACAACGCGAGCTATTGATCTACACCATAATTTGCAAAATACTACCAGGACTAAGTTCATGATAAATTAAAGTTCAATTAATCATATTACTAAAGAACTCCCACTTAGAAAGACATCCCTCTAATCCTCTAAGTGATCACGTGATCCATATCAACTAAACCATGTCCGATCATCACGTGAGATGGAGTAGTTTCAATGGTGAACATCACTATGTTGATCATATCTACTATATGATTCACGTTCGACCTTTCGGTCTCCGTGTTCCAAGGCCATATCTGTATATGCTAGGCTCATCAAGTTTAACCTGAGTATTCCGCGTGTGCAACTGTTTTGCACCCGCTGTATTTGAACGTAGAGCCTATCACACCTGATCATCACGTGGTGTCTCAGCACGAAGAACTTTCGCAATGGTGCATACTCAGGGAGAACACTTCTTGATAATTTTAGTGAGAGATCATCTTAAAATGCTACCGTCAATC
This sequence comes from Triticum aestivum, assembly GCF_018294505.1. Classification (NCBI taxonomy): domain Eukaryota; kingdom Viridiplantae; phylum Streptophyta; class Magnoliopsida; order Poales; family Poaceae; genus Triticum; species Triticum aestivum. The sequence continues at coordinate 29,893,688 of NC_057801.1, read as the reverse complement.
AAAGCAAGATAAGATGCATAAAGGATAAACATCACATGCAATCAATATAAGTGATATGATATGGCCATCATCATCTTGTGCTTGTGATCTCCATCTCCGAAGCACCTCCATGATCACCATCGTCACCGGCGCGACACCTTGATCTCCATCGTAGCATCGTTGTCGTCTACACCGTCTATTGCTTCTACGACTATTGCTACCACTTAGTGATAAAGTAAAGCAATTACAGGGCGTTTGCATTTCATACAATAAAGCGACAACCATATGGCTCCTGCCAGTTGCCGATAACTTCGGTTACAAAACATGATCATCTCATACAATAAAATATAGCATCACGTCTTGACCATATCACATCACAACATGCCCTGCAAAAACAAGTTAGACGTCCTCTACTTTGTTGTTGCAAGTTTTACGTGGCTGCTACGGGCTTAGCAAGAACCGTTCTTACCTACGCATCAAAACCACAAAGATAGTTTGTCAAGTTGGTGCTGTTTTAACCTTTGCAAGGACCGGGCGTAGCCACACTCGGTTCAACTAAAGTTGGAGAAACTGACACCCGCCAGCCACCTGTGTGCAAGGCACGTCGGCAGAACCAGTCTTGCGCAAGCGTACGCGTAATGTCGGTCCGGGCCGCTTCATCCAACAATACCGCCGAACCAAAGTATGACATGCTGGTAAGCAGTATGACTTATATCGCCCACAACTCACTTGTGTTCTACTCGTGCATATGACATCAACGCATAAAACCTGGCTCGGATGCCACTATTGGGGAACATAGTAATTTCAAAAAAATTCCTACGCACACGCAAGATCATGGTGATGCATAGCAATGAGACGGGGAGTGTATCTTCATACCCTTGAAGATCGCTAAGCGGAAGCGTTTATCAACGCGGTTGATGTAGTCGTACGTCTTCACGATCCGACCGGTCCAAGTACCGAACGCACGGCACCTCCGAGTTCTGCACACGTTCAGCTCAATGACGTCCTCGCCTTCTCGATCCAGCAAGACGGGCGAAGTAGTAGATGAGTTTCGGCAGCACGACGGCGTGGTGACGGTGTTGGTGAAGAACAATCTCCGCAGGGCTTCGCCTAAGCACTACGGAAACTATGACGGAGCATAAACTAGAGGGGACGGGGTTGCCGGCACACGGCTTGGTGTTTCTTGATGTTGCTTTGGTGCTAGCCCTGCCCCTCTATTTATATGTTGAGCCTTGGGGTCGAAACTTGGAGTAAAAGCCTCCACAAAGTCGGTTTCACCCGAAAGGCAAGAGTCTCCGCAAAACTTCCTTTTGCGCTTTCCAAAAACCTTGTGGGCTTTCCCCTTTGGCCCAAATAACGTGTTCTCGTACCCAAACATTTCGGGAAACATCCGGAACCCCTTCCGGTGAATCCCGAAACCCTTCCGGAGATCAAACACTATTATCTCATATATCAAACTTTATCTCCGGACCATTCTGGAGTTCCTCGTCATGTCCATGATCTCATCCGAGACTCCGAACAACATTCGGTTACCAACATACATAACTCATATAATACTATATCGTCAACGAAATGTTAAGCGTGCGGACCCTATGGGTTCGAGAACTATGTAGACATGACCGAGACACGTTTCCGGTCAATAACCAATAGCGGGACCTGGATGCCCATATTGGCTCCCACATATTCTACGAAGATCTTTATCGGTCAAACCGCATAACAACATACGTTGTTCCCTTTGTCATCGGTATGTTACTTGCCTGATATTCGATCGTCGGTATCCAATACCTAGTTCAATCTTGTTACCAGCAAGTCTCTTTACTCGTTATGTAATGCATCATACCGTAATCAACTCATTGGTCACATTGCTTGCAAGGCTTATAGTGGTGTGCATTACCGAGAGGGCCCAGAGATACCTCTCCAACAATCGGAGTGACAAATCCTAATCTCAAAATACGCCAATCCAACAAGTACCTTCAGAGACACCTGTAGAGCACCTTTATAATCACCCAGTTACATTGTGATGTTTGGTAGCACACAAAGTGTTCCTCCAGTAAACGGGAGTTGCATAATCTCATAGTCATAGGAACATGTATAAGTCATGAAGAAAGCAATAGCAACATACTAAACGATAGAGTGCTAAGCTAACGGAATGGATCAAGTCAATCACATCATTCTTCTAATGATGTGATCCCGTTAATCAAATGATAACACATGTCTATGGCTAGGAAACATAACCATCTTTGATCAACGAGCTAGTCAAGTAGAGGCATACTAGTGACACTCTGTTTGTCTATGTATTCACACAAGTATTATGTTTCCGGTTAATACAATTCTAGCATGAACAATAAACATTTATCATGATATAAGGAAATAAATAATAACTTTATTATTGCCTCTAGGGCATATTTCCTTCACTTTATCCTAACAGGGAAAGGTGGTTTCTCAATATAGGTAGTAGGAACAATAGGATCATTATAAGTGATGGTCTTTTCTTCAACTTTAATAGGTGCAACTACTTTAGCTTTAATGGGGGGATTATATTTAAACCGCTTCTCCTTAGGGAGCTCAACATGAGTAGAAAACGATTCACAAAAAGAAGCTACTATCTCAGAGTCAAGTCCATATTTAGTGCTAAATTCACAAAAAGCATCGGTATCCATAAAAGATTTAACACAATCAAACTCAGGTGTTATACCTGACTCCTTACCTTCATCGAGGTCCCAATCTTCAGAGTTGTGTTTAATTCTTTTCAATAAATCCCATCTGGATTCAATAGTCTTCATCATAAAAGATCTAGTACAGGAAGTACCGATCATGGGGCAATTGTTGAGAGAAAGCCGAGCATAAATTTTTTGAATAATAATTTCTCTTGAGAGCTCATGATTGGGGCATGAATATAACATTGATTTAAGCCTCCCCAAAGCTTGAGCGATGCTTTCTCCTTCGTGAGGCCAAACATTATATATATAATTACGATCACGATGAACAAGATGCTAGGATAAAACTTCTGATGAAATTCCAATTTCAATCGGTTGTAGTTCCATGATCCCATATCATCACATAGCCTAAACCATGTTGAGGGAGTCCTGGATTAGGGGGTGTCCGGATGGCCGGACTATGACCTTTGGCCGGACTCCCGGACTATGAAGATACAAGATTGAAGACTTCGTCCCGTGTCCGGATAGGACTTTCCTTGGCGTGGAAGGCAAGCTTGGCGATTCGATATGAAGATCTCCTCCCATTGTAACCGACTCTGTGTAACCCTAGCCCTCTCCGGTGTCTATATAAACTGGAGAGTTTTAGTCCATAGGACGAACAACAATCATACCATAGGCTAGCTTCTAGGGTTTAGCCTCTCTGATCTCGTGGTTGATCCACTCTTGTACTACCCATACCATCAATATTAATCAAGCAGGAGTAGGGTTTTACCTCCATCGAGAGGGCCCGAACCTGGGTAAAAACATCATGTCCCTTGTCTCCTGTTACCATCCGCCTAGACGCGTAGTTCGGGACCCCCTACCCGAGATCCGCTGGTTTTGACACCGACATTGGTGATTTCATTGAGAGTTCCACTGTGTTGTCACCTTCAGGCCCGATGGCTTCTTCGATCATCAACCACGACGCGGTCCAGGGTGAGACTTTCCTCCCCAGACAGATCTTCGTATTCGGCGGCTTCGCACTGCGGGCCAACTCACTTGGCCATCTGGAGCAGATCGAAAGCAACGCCCCTGGCCATCAGGTCAGGTTTGGAAATTTAAACTACACGGCCGACATCCGCGGGGACTTGATCTTTGACGGATTCGAGCCACGGCTGAGCACGCCGCACTGTCACGATGGGCAAGATTTAGCTCTGCCGCCGGACAACACCCAGAGCGTCGCTCAGGTGCCCGCTCTGACCATTAGCTCGGAGCCGACTGCCCCAGTTGGGGCCAGACGGCTGGACGCCGCCCCAGGAGCCGCAATCTCTACGGCGATAGAGCCGAACACCAGCCTAGTCCTTTGCGAGGCCTATGACTCCAGGGTGCCGGACTCCGTTCCGAATTCCGAACCTCCCGCACCTCTTCCGATCGAACCCGATTGGGCTCCGATCATGGAGTTCACCGCCACGGACGTCTTTCAGCACTCGCCCTTTGGCGATATCCTGAATTCAATAAAGTCTCTCTCTTTGTCAGGAGAGCCCTGGCCGGACTATGGTCAGCATGGTTGGGATGCGGATGACGAAGAATTTCGAATCCCACCCACCACCCACTACGTAGCCACTGTCGACGACTTAACCGACATGCTCGACTTCGACTCCGAAGACATCGATGGTATGGACGCCGATGAAGGAGACGACCAAGAACCAGCGCCTATAGAGCACCGCACAATTGCCTTATCACACGATGTATGCATGGTGGACACACCTAAAAGAAGCAACGGCGAGGATCAAAAGGGCACAACCAGGGATCGTTCCCTCGGAAAACAACCAAAGCGGCGGCGTAAGCGCCACGCCAAGCCCCACCTCGACAGAGACCCAGCCATGGAGAAGGGTGAATCAACAAAAGACGAACATGCCATCGAGCAACCGTCCAAACAAGGCGGACAAACCGAACAATCCGGCCCCAGCAAAGATAATAGTCTGGACGACCTCACGCCGGACAAGTTGCTGGAGCACCAGAACCTCCACCAAAGGCTTGTCGCCACTGCACGTAGCCTGAAAAAGTAGAAGCGGAAGCTCAAAACAGCGGAAGATGCAATCAGAATAAAATGGAGCAAAGTACTCAATACCGCACACAAGTACGGCAACAGTCCTCACACAAAGAGCTTTCCAAAGCAGAAATTACTACCAGAATTTGATGAAGAGGCCCTAGAGCCCTCACAACCAAAAAACAAGGAAGTCACCAGGTCGGATAGACGACCCCACGATCGACCTCCACCAACAAAGGGCGCCGCATTCAAAGCGGCACGCGATCGACACAAAGATTCGCATCAGAAAAACGGCCCGACCAGATCCATCTACGGACCAAGGAAGCAAGCTCCATTGAGCAATGCAACACAAAAATATCCGAACATCGTGGCACACCCACATACAGGGGCGCCGCGCACCCCCTATGTTTTACCGATGAGGTACTGGATCATGAATTTCCAGCGGGATTCAAGCCCGTAAAGATAGAAGCATACGACGGAACAACAGACCCTGGAGTCTGGATCGAGGATTATATACTCCATATACACATGGCCAGAGGAGATGACCTCCACGCCATAAAATATTTACCCCTTAAGCTCAAAGGGCTAGCCCGGAATTGGCTTAAAAGCCTCCCCGAAAACACGATGGGAAGTTGGGAACAGCTCGAGGATGCTTTCCGGGCAAATTTCCAAGGGGCCTATGTCCGACCTCCGGATGCAGATGATTTGAGTCATATAACTCAACAACCCAGGGAGTCAGCCCAGAAACTCTGGAACAGATTTCTTACTAAAAAGAATCAGATAGTCGATTGTCCGGACGCCAAAGCCCTAGCAGCTTTCAAACATAGCGTCCGAGACGAATGGCTCGCCAGACACCTCGGCCAAGAAAAGCCAAGAACAATGGCCACATTAACAAGCCTCATGACCCGCTTTTGTGTAGGAGAGGATAGCTGGTTGGCAAGAAGCAGCACCGGCGACCCGAATACGTCCGAACCCAGAGATGGGAACGGGAAACCGCACCGTAACAAATAACCGCGCCGGATCAAGGACAACAGCCGGATGAGCACGGCAGTAAACGCCGGATTCAAAAGCTCTCGGCAAAATCAGAAGAAGCCGCCCCCCAAAGATGACAGGGACGAGCTATCCAACCTCAACAAAATCTTGGACAAAATATGTCAAATCCACAGTACTCCCGGGAGACCTGCAAACCACACCCGCAGAGATTGTTGGGTCTTCAAGCAATCCAGAAAACTCAATGCCGAACACAAGGGGCTCGACACACCAAGCGAGGATGACGACGCGCCCCACAAGCAGAACAATGGAGAACAAAAGAAGTTCCCGCAAGAAGTCAAAACAGTAAATTCACTCCAGGTGACAACAGGGAAAAACAGAACGGCACCCACAAAGATACGCGCCACACGTCCCGCCCCAGAGGAGCACCGTCACTGGTTGTTACAACCAATCACCTTCGATCATCAGGATTACTCCAGAGGTATCCGGAACGCAGGCTGGACTGCCTTGGTCTTGGATCCGATTATTGACGGACTCCAATTTACACAAGTCCTAATGGACGGCGACAGTGACCTAAACCTATTATATCAAGACACAATCCGCAAACTGGGGATAAACCCAGCAACAATTCGCCATGACAACACTTCCTTTCAAGGAATCACGTCGGGCCCAGATACCCAGCGTATGGGTTCCCTATTGTTAGAAGTCATGTTCGGCTCACCCGACAACTCACGAAGAGATAAGCTAATCTTCCACATCGCCTCATTCATAAGTCGCTATCAAGCGCTACTGGGACGCGAAGCTTTCGCCCGCTTTAACGCAATACCGCATTATGCATCCGTCACACTCAAAATGCCCGGTCCGCGAGGCATCATCTCACTAAAGGGAAATATCAATTGATCCATGAAGTACGGATAATGGTGCGGCCGCCTTGACAGCCGCACACTAATCCAACTTCAATACCCCAGACATGGTTCGACAAGTCCGGCGTAAACATACAAAGGCCTAACAGCCGCATAACCCTGTACAAGGGGCTCCGCGTGTTCACGCCAGGAGACAATACGGCCCAATATTACTCATGCCTCTGTGTTATAATTTTTTTATTCTAATATAGATTTCTCGCATGATTATTTTTCACTAAAGTCCCTCTCTTTCACAGACGAACATCGTGCTACGCCCGTCCAGGATACGGCACAACGGAGACACAGGAGCAGACGTGCAGTGGGGCCCCGTTCTAAGGATTCTCTTCAGATTAAGACCCTGCGTAAACCTTTCTTACTGTCTCTTGTTGATACCATCCCCCAGTTTTTCACTATAGCCGAGGAGGAGGCTGGCGTCTTGGCATGTGGCCACGCCAGAATTTTGCACGTACCTGGACACCAGGGGCTTTTTTACCAAAGGGTTAGTGTTCGGCCCATCGTCAGAAAGACCGAATACCTTAGGGAGTGTTCGGCGTCGCGAGTTTGGCCTTATATGCATCGGCTCCGAATCATGTCTTTGGTCAAATGTTGGTTTGCCCGGCTCCAGTGTTTTGCTGCCTTACGTTCCGCTCTATCGGCTAAGGCGGCACCGAGAGAACTACTGCGATTGTGCCCCGGTTCGGCCAGGCGAGCACCTCAGAAGAGAAAGCCGAAAACTGACTGTCATGATATAGCGAGAGACTGGTCAACCACTCGATGACTTTCGGAATCTTTAGGATTCCTCTGCATTAACAAAGGGCCGCTTCCCGGTCAGGCACACTCGCGCCCCGAATTCGGGTGAGCGCGGTGCCCCTAGGGGCTATTCAGTAGCCCCACTGTCAAACTCCTATGGCTAAGTGAAAGTGATAAAGCATTATAGTCCGGTTGCCTAGTTCACTGCGCCACCACCTCCTTCATAGGACCAAGACGTTCAATTAAGTGTGAAAAGGCGCCTTTTTGCGAACACCCCCGCATTCTATGCGTGGGGGCTGAAGCCAACGACTGCCATCTTTCAGGTTATATTCACATATACATTAAACGGCCGCACATGAGGCATTATAATTCTTGCAAGCGCAAGTATAAAAAGCTTTTATATTCTATCAAAATATTCATTTTACAATAGTACACGCTATTCGAACACAACATCCTTCGAGCACTGCGACTCTATTAAACGAGTGCCATGAAGAACTTCCTCAAAGTAGTGCTTGGCAGGTACTCGGCTTTCGTCCGAATCCCGGGATGCAACAACACTGGCCTTCATATCCGCCCAGTATGTTTTGACACGGGCAAGAGCCATCTGTGCGCCCTCTATGCACGCCGACCTCTTCATTGCATCAGCATGCGGCACCGAACCAAGGAACTGCTGCACCAAGCCAAAATAACTCTTCGGCTCCGGCTTCTCCAATCACAGACGACTTGCATCATACCTCATGGCGAGTCCGTATAACCTGTTCAGCTCCGCCCAGGCGGCCAAACGGTCAGATACCGAAAGTGGGTGTTCTGGATTGTGGAACTGCGACCGAAAAAGCTCTTCCAATCCATGGTCACCTCGGCGGCGGAAGTATTCGGTCGCGTCTGCCGCACTAGCTGCCAAATCCAGATAAGTGTTTTCCGCACTCCACTGCCAGTCTAACGAAGCATACTTGGGGTCCCCGAACTTCATCCGCAGCATATAGGGCTTTCCAGCCGTGATATCTCCGGCCTGACATAGCTCCTCCTTCATAGCTCTCATTGCAGAGCGAGTATCCTTGGCCTCGGCAGTGATATTTTCAAGATCCTTCTAAGCCGCCTTATCTCCTTGTTCAAGAAATTTACAGCGGTCAGCAGCATCCTTCAATTTTATAGCCATCTCGGCCATTACTCTCTTGCTCTGGTAGTGAGCAGCCAGTTCGGCTTTTAGCTCTTCAGCCGCCTTCACGGCAACCGCATCACTTTTCCTTGCTTGTTCCTTGGCTCGGGCAAGTTCCGCCCGAAGGTTCTCCATGGCAGCAGCACTATCTGCATCAAGCACATATCTTATAAGGCACGCGCACCAAACTCCTCTTATCAGATGTCTTTGGAACATACCTTGTGCCTCATCTAGCCGCTTATTTACAAGCGCGATGTCGGCATCCGCCACATCAAGTTGCCGCTTTAGCTCGGCAGATTCATCAGTCCGGCTAGTCACCGAACGCCTCGCCACCTTCATAAAATAGGTGACATATTATACCTGGGGTTATGATCCTCTGCGCACCGTCACTCTTGACGATGCACAGAGTCTCAGGGGCTACTATTTATACAGGGCACATTTAATATGCGGCTCTACCAAAAGGTACACCTTTTTACGTACCTCAAAGCCTGTTAGTAAACTCCTGGCAGCCTCGTACAATCCGCTTTCCGTGGATGAAATCCTTCCAATCACCGTATTCATCAACATACGGTGTTCTTCTGAGATGGACGCCCTCCCAAGCAGATCCTTCAGCCCCTCCGACCGCGCACCAGAGGGTGCCGGACTAGCCTGACGACCTTTTCCAGGGTCCGGACTTGGAAAAACCCTCCGAGACGACACCTCAGGGTCGCCTACCTCATGAGACGGTACAACAAGTGGAGGCGTTTCGCTCTCTATCATCTCCGGACGAAGATCCCCTGAAGATGAGCTCTGCTGAGAAGGGTTGAGATCCGAACTACAAGGTAATATTTTGGTTATCTTCCTCAGAAATAAAAGAGGAATGTCATTCATTATGGAACCCCTCCCTTCACTTAAGGCTCGGGGGAAAGCGGGTCCCCTTGAGGGCGCAATTCGGCCGGGGCGTTCTCCGGCGCCGAACCCTCTGGCGAAGATTTCTTCCCCCGTTTTGAGGCCATCACCTCTGGGTCTCAGAGGCAGTCCTTTTCTTTCCCTGGTCGGGGGAATTTTCGATTCCTCCCTTCCTAACAGCCTCCTTCGCGGAGGCGGTAGCTCCTTGGTTCCCCCCCTTCGCCTTCTGCCAAAAGCACGACCTCCAGCATCCTGGTTAGCATGGGATTCGGTGCGGTCTCAGGCAGGGGGGCTGGACACCTGATAAGCTTTGCCTTCACTATCCAATCCTATTCAAAGGACAACTCTGTTAAGGGTAATATTATGATGGAAACACGGGTGGCATGTCCAAATATGGAGCTACTTACTCGAGCGTCCGGGCGATTGCAGCTCAGACCTGCGTCCTCGGACAAATTCGGACACCTTGCTTGTGACCCGAAGAACAATTTTTACATCTCCACGAACGTCGTGCCCATAAAGTGTTGGAGGACTCGCCGTCCTTCTGGGTTGAATTCCCACAGGCGGGGAGGGCGACGTTTGCAGGGCAGTGTGCGGCGAATCAGCATAACTTGCGCCACTACGGTCAAGTTGATATCTCTTTCTAGAAGATCTCGAATGCGGTCCTGCAGCAAGGGCACGTCTTTGGGCGTCCCCCAGATAAGCCCTTCATTGACCCATGATGCTAGCCATGGTGAGGGACCCGAGCGAAACGCAGGTGGCGCCACCCATGTGGTGCCCCTGGGGGCTGTGATGTAAAACCAGTCCCGTTTCCATAAGCCGAACTCCTCTTGAAAAGAGCCCTCGGGCCATGGAGCGCCGGCCATCTTGCTTATGATGGCTCCTCCACACTCAACGTGCTGCCCCTCGATTATCTTCGGTTCCACCTTGAAGGTTCTCAGCCACAATCCGAAGTGAGGAGTAATATGGAGGAAGGCCTCACACATGACAATAAACGATCAGATCTGGAGGATGGACTCCGGAGCTAGGTCGTGAAATTCCAGCCCGTAATAAAACATAAGTCCCCTCATGAAGGGATCTATCGGGAAGCCTAGCCCCCGAAGGAAGTGAGATATGAACACCACGCTCTCACCGGGCTGGGGAGTGGGAATGGCTTGCCCTTGTGCAGGCAGCCTATGCGAGATTTCGTCGGTCAGATACCGGGCATCTCTCATCTTTTGCACGTCTTCTTCCGTAACGGAGGAAGGCATCCACCGGCCTTTAAGGTCGGAGTCGGACATCATCGAGGGTCCGAGGCGTCTAAAGCTGGAGCTCTGGATGTTGGAGCTCAAGGCAAGGGGCAAATTCGATTGAGTTAAAAGGAGTCGAGCCTTGGTCTCTTTATAAAGAGGTTGAATACCAAGAGCCCTCCCCGTAACCGTTTGGGACTCGCTTTCAATTAGGGGGTCATACCAAAGGCGTGGTTGGGTTACCCACGCCCGTGTTGATGAGAATCCCGGAATAAGGGGACATGATCTCTGCTTTGACAAGACGTGCCAAGGAAACCGCCTCGCTAAACGCGCTGAGGTGGAACAGTAAAACGATTTGAATAAAGGCCTGGCCGTGGCGTGATGTCACGCTGCGGAGTATGTCAGCAGATTAGATTTGTGCAAATATTATTCTCTCTACGGTGGCATGTGGAACTTATTTTGTAGAGCCAGACACTATCCTTGTGTTCAACATCTTCTATGGAATATTTGGAGGAGGAACCCGCCTTGCAATGCCGAAGACAATTTGCGTGCCGGACTCGTCGTCATTGAAGCCTGGTTCAGGGGCTACTGAGGGACTCCTGGATTAGGGGGTATCCGGATGGCCGGACTATGACCTTTGGCCGGACTCCCGGACTATGAAGATACAAGATTGAAGACTTCGTCCCGTGTCCGGATAGGGCTTCCCTTGGCGTGGAAGGCAAGCTTGGCGATTCGATATGAAGATCTCCCCCATTGTAACCAACTCTGTGTAACCCTAGCCCTCTCCGGTTTCTATATAAACCGGAGAGTTTTAGTCCGTAGGACGAACAACAATCATACCATAGGCTAGCTTCTAGGGTTTAGCCTCTCTGATCTCGTGGTAGATCCACTCTTGTACTACCCATACCATCAATATTAATCAAGCAGGAGTAGGGTTTTACCTCCATCGAGAGGGCCCAAACCTAGGTAAAAACATCGTGTCCCTTGTCTCCTGTTACCATCCGCCTAAACACGCAGTTCGGGACCCCCTACCCGAGATCCACCGGTTTTGACACCGACACATTTCAATGCCTTTCCCTTCAAAGATAAAGGGAAGACCTTCTTCTTGATAACATCCTCGGGCATATCTACAAGCTTAAATAATCCACAAACTTCATCCACATAGATTAGGTGCAAATGAGGATGTAATGTTTCGTCTCCTATAAAATGATTAGCTAGCAGTTTCTCTACCATACCCGAAGGAATTTCAAATTAAACATTTTCAGTAGTTTCAGTAGGTTGAGGAGCAACTGTTTGCTCTACTGGTCGGGGTGAAGATACCCCGAGCAAGCCCCTCAAAGGATTATATTCCGTAGTAACAAGTGACAGTAAATTTCAGCACACTATATAAATTTTTCCTTACGAAGTTCCACTTACCAAAGGCGCTTCACTCCCCGGCAACGACGCCAGAAAAGAGTCTTGATGAACCACAAGTGTAGAGGATCTATCGTAGTCCTTTCGATAAGTAAGAGTGTCGAACCCAACGAGGAGCAGAAGGAAATGACAAGTGGTTTTCAATAAGGTTTTCTCTGCAAGCACTGAAATGATCAGTAACAGATAGTTTGGTGATAAGGTAATTCGTAAAGGGTAACAAGTAACAAGAGTAAATAAGGTGCAACAAGATGGGCCAATCCTTTTTGTAGCAAAGGACAAGCCTGGAAAAAATCTTATATAGAGAAAAGCGCTCCCGAGGACACATGGGAATTATCGTCAAGCTAGTTTTCATCACGCTCATATGATTCACATTCGTTACTTTGATAATTTGATATGTGGGTGGACCGGTGCTTGGGTACTGCCCTTTCTTGGACAAGCATCCCACTTATGATTAACCCCTATTGCAAGCATCCGCAACTACAAAAGAAGTATTAAGGTAAACCTAACCATAGCATGAAACATAGGGATCCAAATCAGCCCCTTACGAAGCAACTCATAAACTAGGGTTTAAGCTTCTGTCACTCTAGCAACCCATCATCTACTTATTACTTCCCAATGCCTTCCTCTAGGCCCAACCAATGGTGAAGTGTCATGTAGTCGACGTTCACATAACACCACTAGAGGAAAGACAACATACATCTCAGGAAAATATCGAACGAATTCCAAATTCACATGACTACTTACAGCAAGACTTCTCCCATGTCCTCAGGAACAAATGTAACTACTCACAAATCATATTCATGTTCATAATCAGAGGGGTATTAATATGCATTAAGGATCTGAACATATGATCTTCCACCGAATAAACCAACTAGCATCAACTACAAGGAGTAATCAACACTACTAGCAACCCACAGGTACCAATATGAGGTTTTGGGACAAAGATTGGATACAAGAGATGAACTAGGGTTTCAGAGGAGATGGTGCTGGTGAAGATGTTGATGGAGATTGACCCCCTCCCGATGAGAGGATTGATGGTGATGACGATGGTGATTGTCGGTGTCAAAACCGGCGGATCTCGGGTAGGGGGTCCCGAATTGTGCGTCTAGGCGGATGGTAACAGGAGACAAGGGACACGATGTTTTACCCAGGTTCAGGCCCTCTTGATGGAGGTAAAACCCTACGTCCTGCTTGATTAATATTGATGATGTGTGTTACAAGAGTAGATCTACCACGAGATCAAGGAGGCTAAACCCTAGAAGCTAGCCTATGGTATGATTGTTGTTCGTCCTATGGACTAAAGCCATCCGGTTTATATAGACAACGGAGAGGGCTAGGGTTACACAAAGTCGGTTACAATGGTAGGAGATCTACATATCCGTATCGCCAAGCTTGCCTTCCACGCCAAGGAAAGTCCCATCCGGACATGGGACGAAGTCTTCAATCTTGTATCTTCATAATCTTGGAGTCTGGCCGACCATGATAGTTCGGCTATCCGGACACCCCCTAGTCCGGGACTCCATCAGTGATGATTTCCCCCTCCCGGAGGGATGTTTCCCCGACAGAACATCTCCACCGGAGCCCTAGATTGGTTCCGCCAAGATTTCGCCTCGTGGCGGTGGTGTTTCGTCCCGAAAGGTTGCTTATGAGTTTTTCCAGGGTAAAAGACTTCATATAGCAGAAGATGGGCACCGGAGGGCTGCTAGGTGGCCCACGAGGCAAGGGGCGCACCTAGGGGGGTAGGGCGCACCCCCACCCTCGTGGCCAGGGTGTGGGCCCTCCTATGATATTTACTTTGCTCGGTATTTTTTATTAATTCCAAAAATAACTTCCATGGAGTTTCAGGACTTTTGGAGTTGCGCAGAATAGGTCTCTAATATTTGCTCCTTTTCCAGCCAGAATTCCAGCTGCCAGCATTCTCCCTCTTCGTGTAAACCTTGTAAAATAAGAGAGAATAGACATAAGTATTGTGATATAACGTGTAATAACAGCCCATAATGCAATAAATATCAATATCAAAGCATGATGCAAAATGGACGTATCACCTTGTAGTGTCAGGATTTGCTTCAGCATGCTTTTTTCTCTTCTTAGCAGCCATTGTGGGATCAATTAGGACGCCCATGAGATTTCCTCTTTTTAGCTTCATTGTGTGCTTGCACACATTTCTGAGCATAAGACTTCATGCATTCTCGAGAGCCTTTGGCTTATTCACGCTTCTTATGGAATTCAGTCCTGAGGTCATTCAGCATCTTCTTCAAGATTTGCACATCTGCCACACTGAGGTTGTGCATGTTCTTCTTGAAATGGGCCTTCTCATAGTCAATTTTGTTCTTGAGCTCGACAAGTTTCTGTGCCAGGGCCAACTCATTAGCAATTGCAGAGTGGAATGTGACGCTGATGCCCACTGGCAGCTGCAGACTGTCGATGTTGATGTTCTGGTTGTCGAACCATTCATCAATGAAGTTGTTCAATATGTCAACATCAAAGAGGGGCAGATCACTGAAGATCTCCGCCTCTTGCTTACTCTTGATCAGCATCTCAAGGGCTTCATCACCAAGATCTTCATTGCTGGACAGATCAATGGTGTCTTCCTCGTTGCTTAGAATGGCAGCAGGAGTGAGGGGTTGCTGATACGTCACCAATGTACCTATATTTTTTATTGTTCCATGCTATTATATTACCTGTTTTGGATGTTTATGGGCTTTACTTTACACTTTTATATCATTTTTGGGACAAACCTACTAACCGGAGGCCCAACCCGAATTGCTTTTTTTTGCCTATTTCAGTGTTTCGAAGAAAAGGAATATCAAACAGAGTCCAAACGGGATGAAACCTTTGGGAGCGATCTTTTTTGAACAAATGCCAACCAGGAGACTTGGAGTGGACGTCAAGCAACAAGCAAGGTGGCCACGAGGGTGCCCGGTGCACCCCCTGGGGTTGGGCGCACCCCCACCCTCGTGGGCACCTCGATCGTCAACGAACATACTTCTTCCTCCTATAATATACACCCGTACCCTGAAAACATCAGAAGCGACCACGAAAACCAAATTACACTACCGAAACCTTCTGTATCCGCGAGATCCCATCATGGAGCCTTCGCTGGTGCTCCACCGGAGGGGGAATCAACCACGAAGGGCCTCTACATCATCTCCAAGGCCTCTCCGATGAATTGTGAGTAGTTTACCACAGACCTTCGGGTCCATCGTTATTAGCTAGATGGCTTCTTCTCTCTCTTTGAATCTCAATACAAAGTCCTCCTCGATCTTCCTGGAGATCTATTCGTTGTAACTTTTTTTGTGGTGTGTTTGTCGAGATCCGAGGAATTGTGGGTTTATGACTAAGTTTATCTATGAGTAATATTTGAATCTCCTTTGAATTCTTTTATGTGTGATTAAGTTATATTTGCAAGTCTCTTCGTATTATTAGTTTGGTTTGGCCTACTACATTGATCTTTCTTGCAATGGGAGAAGTGCTTAGCTTTGGGTTCAATCTTGCGGTGTCCTTTCCCAGTGACAGCAGGGGCAGCAAGGCACGTATTGTATTATTGCCATCGAGGATAAAAAGATGGGGTTTATATCATATTGCATGAGTTTATCCCTCTACATCATGTCATCTTTCTTAATGCGTTACTCTATTCTTCATGAACTTAATACTCTAGATGCAGGCAGGAGTCGGTCGATGTGTGGAGTAATAGTAGTAGATGCAGGCATGAGTCAGTCTACTTGTCATGGATGTGATGCCTATATACATGATCATGCCTAGATAATCTCATAATTATTCACTTTTCTATCAATTGCTGGACAGTAATTTGTTCACCCACCGTAATACTTATGCTATCTTGAGAGAAGCCACTAGTGAAACTTATGGCCCCCGGGTCTACTTTTATCATATTAGTTTGCCATCTGCTTTTATTTGCATCTTTTACTTTCCAATCTATATCATAAAAATACCAAAAATATTTATCTTATCATATTATCTCTATCAGATCTCACTATCGCAAGTGGCCGTGAAGGGATTGACAACCCCTTTATTGTGTTGGTTGCGAGTGAGGGAGTCCTGGATAAGGGGGTATCTGGACAGCCGGACTATATTCATCGTCCGGACTATAGAAGCGTCAAGATACAAGACTCAAGACTTCGGCTCGTGTCCGGATGGGACTCTCCTTTGCGTGGAAGACAAGCTTGGCGACTCGGATATTATGTTTCCTTCCTTGTAACCGACTCCATGTAAACCCTAGCTCTCCGGTGTCTATATAAACCGGAGAGGATGGTCCTTAGAAGGCCGATCACAATTACAATCATACCATCATAGGCTAGCTCTTAGGGTTTAGCCTCTATGATCTCGTGGTAGATCTACTCTTGTACTACACATATCTTCAATATTAATCAAGCAGGAAGTAGGGTTTTACCTCCATCGAGAGGGCCTGAACCTGGGTAAACATTGTGTCCCTTGCTTCCTGTTACCATCAGCCTAAGACGCACAGATCGGACCCCCTACCCGAGATCCGCCGGTTTTGACACCGACATTGGTGCTTTCATTGAGAGTTCCTCTGTGTCGTTGCTTCGAGGCTTGATGGCGTCTTCAATCGTCAACAACACGGTCCAGGGTGAGACTTTTCTCCCCGGACAGATCTTTGTGTTCGGCGGCTTCACACTGCGGGCCAATTCGCTTGGCCACCTGGAGCAGATCGACAGCTAGGCCCCTGGCCACCTGATCAGGTTCGGAAACTTGAACTACACAGCAGATATTCGTGGAGACTTGATCTTCGACGGATTCGAGCCTGTGCCAGGAGCGCTGGACAGTCACGGCGAGCACGGCCTAAACCTGCTGTCGGACAATGCTTGGAACATCATCCCTACAATAGCCCCGGATCTAAATCCGGAATAGGTTGCATTGCCCGAGGACGGAGGGATGGACCCCTCCCCACAGGACGCACGCTCATCGGCGGTGGAGCCAAACACAGGCACATCTCTGTGGACACCTGTATCCCCGGACCCCCGGACTCATATCCGGTTGTTGGCCCACGTGCGCACACTCTCGAGCCAGTCGAGCCAGGTTGGGCTCCGGTAATGGAGTTTGCCGCTGCGGACGTCTTTCAGCACTCGCCTTTTGGCAACATGCTGAACTCATTAAAGTCTCTGTCTTTGTCAGGAGGCTCGGGGCTGAACTATGTCCGGCTTGAGTGAGAAGCAGGCGATGAAGGAATTCGCTTCCCACCCACCACCCACTTTGTCGCCACGATCGATGATTTAACCAACGTGCTCGACTTCGACTTCGAAGACATCGACGGTATGGACGACGATGCAGGAGACGTATACGAGCTACCACTCACAGGGCAGTGGACAACCACCCCTTTACATGATACACATATGGCGGACACTCCAGAAGAAACCAATGGCGACGAGGCAGTAAAAGATAACCCCTCAGGAGGAAAAGCAAAGCATGGGCGCCCTCGGTGCCCCTCCAAGCCCCGCCACATTAATACCATCCCCGGAGGTGGAATCAGCCCGGATGGTGCTGAAGAGGAATACATCCCCGATCAGCCTACCTTCAAGCAGGCCAGAGCGGCTACGATGGGATATTTGGAAAGGGACGACTATACACCCTCCTCCGAAGATGAGGTAAGCCTCGGCAAGGACGAATTCAGCGTGCCTGAAGACCCAGTGGAACAAGTTCGCTTTAAGCGACGGCTCATAGCCACGGGAAAGAGTCTGCAAAGAAAGCAAGAGCAGCTTCAAGCTGACCGAGATTTGCTAGCGGATAGGTGGACCAAGATCCTGGCCGCCGAAACATACGGATTTGACCGCCCTAGCAAAGGGCATACGAGGCACAACTGGCTACCTCAACCTAAGAAGGAGAACCAAAGGCACACAATCCGACGCCCACACACCACCACGGTCCAAGACGGCAAAAAGAATACACAGAGAGGCCCCCTAAAGCCTCGGCATAGCGGTCATAAACGTCAAGCCAAGGAAGCTGGCGCCAAGTCCAGCAATCCCCAGTCCGGTCAACGAACAAAGAACAGCTCAAGCCTATTCGGCCCGAGCCACATACTCGATCAACCATGTGCAATTCATGGTACTCCAATAAAGACAGCAAAACACACTAATCGAGAATGCCGGATCTTCAAAACAAAGAGACCGGTTGTGTGCCGAAAACAATGAAGGGAGGCGTCTAGTCAAGAGACAACCCACACACCCCCTATCATACAAACCATGGCAATTCAATTGCCGTATACCAAGACCCAGTAGTCCAGGGGCTCCATAATATACAAAGCCCCCACGGGTATAAATTTACAAGTAGCTCCCTCTACAAGATGTCAGGCGCAAAGGCCAAGTTCATTGGCCCATCGCCCTAACGGTCGTTCTCAGATGACCAAAAAACGCCGCATCATCGGTGCATTCCCCTCATACGGTAGCTCACCGTCTGCTAACGGGATAAACCATGCTGACTAGATTCCACGCGGTAAGCCGTAAGGCCAACGCCAGTGATATATTCACGCCTACGTACAAGGCCAAACCCCGCCACTAGAGCGGAAATCATACGGCCGTCAGAGTAACAAGTCGGGCATGCCTATCAATATTTTGATATGACATCCAACTATCCGGACACCAACTGAGGAGTCCAGGCTACTTCTCAGAATAGCGGCTGGGGTCACCAGGGTCCGATCAGGAACCTTTAGACCAACCACAGGAGGACGTTCAGCGGCCTCCGCGCACTTACCTTCACAAACTAACTTTTATGCATAACAAGTTTGGCGGCGTGAAGTCGGCCCGGACACACAAGGACAGGACCATGCAGGTAGACGGCAGTTCGGATTCACCTTTGATCCATTCATAGCCCCCTCCAGTCTGGCCACCACAGGTTCCGCCAGAAAACCATCTCTTTTTCCTAATCATAAATCGCATTCATATGCATAGTCATATCATCCTACCGCAATGCGTAGACTTAAATAAACATGCACCGGCCGTCGTTTATCATCGACGCCTCTTTGCCGTAAAAACGGCAGCCACGCTTCGTGTTACGCTTGGTTATGCCAGGGGCTCCACAGTACGGCAATAAAGTCCGACCACCTTCTCGGTCGCTCGGCACCCCGAACTTATAGCACTATATGCATCAGCTCCGAATCATGTCTTGAGTCATTGGTTGGGTTTGCCTGGCTCCCATGTTTTGGCACCTTACGTTCCGTTCCCTCGGCTAAGGTAGCGCTGGGAGAACTACTGCGGTTGTCTCCCGGTTCTGCCAGACGAGCACCTTAGTAGAGAAAGCCGAAAACCGACTATCATGATGCGGCGAGAGCTGGTCAGCTGTTCGAGAGGTTGCAAAATCCTTAAAGATTTATTCCGCATAACGCCACTATAAAATGCAGATTGCGATGGATCAGTCTACCGATCAGGCGCCAATAGAGCCCCTAGTCCGGCTCTCCGGACACTAGGGGTTGCGCCAACCATACTCAAATTCCTATGGCTAAGTGAGAGTAGTAAAGCCCTATAGTCCGATTGCCTGGTTCCTGGTGAGAAACACCTCCTTATAAGGACCCAACCATGGGATAAAGAGTGTTCAGAAATACCCCGAACACCCCCGTACTTCTCACGTGGGGGCTGAAGCCGACGACTGGCCAACTCTCAGAATTTACATAGAATAAACAGCCGCAAAGGAAGAACATATGTTCAAACAAAATAGGCAACATATAATAATTGTGCCATTATCCCATATTACAAACATTGGCAAAAATGCCCTCAGGAAAATATGATGTCTTTGGCGCACTTATCCGCTGCCAGGCGGGCACCCTTCAATACACCTTCATAATACAGTTCGGGCTTGCGATGCTCCTTACCCTCTGGTGGCCCCTTACTTATCAGCTTCTCCGCATCAAGCTTACCCCAATGCACTTTTGCATGGGCAAGCGCCATTCGCGCACATTCTATACAGACTGATCGCTTGATGGTATCAAGCCGAGGACAGGCGCCCACAATCCGCTTCACGAGTCCGAAGTAACTGCTTGGAATTGGCTCTGCAGGCCACAGCCGGATAATCAAGTCCTTCATGGCTAGTTCGGCCACCTGGTGTAGTTCGACCAGCTGCTTCAGCTGATCGATAAAAGGCACCGGATAGTTCGGCGCCAGATACTGCGACCAGAAGTCCCTCCCCGCAGACTCCCTCTCCTTGGTCCGGTAAATTTGGGCAGCATCTGATATGCTGCGAGGCAGATCCACAAACGCCCCTGTAAAAACAAGAATTCAGCTTGCCGCTTAGAGTTCTCCAAGCTATAATGCAATAATGGCCATAGATACAACAGGCCTTACCAGCCGCAACTTTCCAGGCCTCCTGAATGTCCCGTACAGCACCTCGGGCTTCTTCCCAAGCATCTTCCGTGGCTTGGAGAGCTAGGGCGAGCTCGGATTCTTTCCCTACTAGACTCTGCTCCAAACTCTCGCTTTTCGTCACAGCATCCTGGAGCTCCCGCTCAGCAGTGACGACCCTGGCCTCATGCTTTTCACGCAGCGCCTGTTTGGCGGCAGCCCTCTCTTGGGCCTTAGCCGCTGCCTTCTTCAGCGCCTCATATTCGGCACTCGCTCCTAGGGCGTATAACACAAATACTTCTCAATAAGCAAACTTATTCACTTGCGCCCAATGCAAGACAATGTTTAACATACCTTGCTTCTCTTCTAATTGCTTCTTCACACGGACAAGTTCTTCTTCGGCCCGTTCCAGGCTCTGCTTTAGTTCGGGCACTTCCGCATCATGAGCGGTAGTCCTCTCCGCAGACGCCTGTTTTCAAAGCAAATGGGTACGCATCATTAAACAAAGGTTCCCATTACAATAGAGGGTTTGATCCCCTACCCGGCTCTCTTTTGCCGGACAGTGTATCAGGGGCTACTCCTCATATCACACTAATTCTTTAAAGGTTCCTTAGAAACCATACCTCAAAGGCCTTTATAAGGCCAAGACAGGACTCATTCAGCCCGCTTTCGGCAGCCTGAATCTTTCCAACCACCGTACCCATAAGGGTCCGATGTTCATCGACGACAGCCGCGTTCTTTAACGCTGTCAATAGGCCACCCGACAGCTCTGCGTAGACAGAGGTTGCCGGCGGAGTGGTCAAACCTCCCTTCATGGAAGGTGGCTGCTCGCCCGATCCTGGAGCCTTAGAGGCCTCCAGAACCTTATCCGGCTCTGAGCCTCTTTGAGACGACACCTTGGTGTCGCGCCCAGACTTCGGAAAAGGAGTCCCCAGAGGCGTCTCGCTCGCCACGGCATTCGAACTCAACGAATCCTCCGATGAGGACTGTTCGGCAGGAGACCCCGCCGGGCCATATGAAATGTGGCGACAGTTAAAACTACTATGCCCAGACGACCCTGGATACATAGGCGTATTCGGATTTCGGTTACTTACGATTTTCCTAGGGGTTGGGCCTCGGGATCCCACTCCGGGCTGTTATCGGCAGCCGGGGTGGATGCCTCTGGAGGGGAACCTCGCCCTCTCTTGGGCGATTCGGCCTCCAGGGACATGGAAGTTGCACGCTTCTTCCCGCCTGCAGAGCGAGGCTCGTCCTCCTCTGCCTCCTCCTCTTCGTCTTCGGAAGGAGCGTCGCTCGAGCCTTCGGATCTGGCGTCCGAAGCCTCGCGACAGCGGAGGCCACTCCAGGTCTTCTTGACCTTCTTGGAGGCCTCCTTCTTGGGCGCCTTGTAAGGCGCAGGGATCAGCATCTTCGTCAGAAGAGGTCCAGCCGGTTCCTCCGGCAGTGGGGCCGAACATTGCATCCGCTCCACCTTCTTTATCCATCCCTGATGTCACAATGAGGCACAATTAGAATTGTCCCTCGAGACATGCCAACTAAAGCATGGATGGATAGGGCATGGCTGTGACTTACTGGGCTTGGAGAATGGGATAATTGATACCCTCGATCCTCAACGGAATCCGGCCATTTGCTGGACCTAAAGAGAACCTTCCAGATATCCTCGTGGGAGGAATCATAGAGCTCCCGGAGGGTTTGGTGCTCGGCTGGGTCGAACTCCCACAAGGTGCAGGCTCGACGTTGGCAAAGGAGAACCAGGCGAACTAGCATCACCTAGACCACGTCAACAAGTTTGACGTCCTTGTTAACCATACTCTGAACACGTGTCTGGAGCAGTGACAACTCGTCAGACGAGCACCAGCTCGGGCCCTTCTTGGGCCAGGACGTGAGCCACAGTGGAGCTCCGGATATGAACTCAGGAGCTGCAGCCCACTCTTCGCCGCGTGGTTCGGTGATATAAAACCACTGCTGCTGCCACTCCTTGACGGAGTCATTGAAAGTGCCCTTCGGCCAAACTACCTTGGACATCTTTCTGACCATGGCACCACCGCACTCAGCGTGTTCGCCACTCACCACCTTGGGCTTCACATTGAAAATCTTCAGCCACGGGCCGAAATGAGGCGGAATCCGGAGGAAGGCCTCGCATGCGACGATGAACGTCGAGATATTGAGAAAAGAGTTGGGGGAAAGATCATGAAAATCAACTCCATAGTAATACATGACTCCACGTACAAATGGGTGGAGGGGAAACCCGAGCCCACGGACAAAATGGGGAAGGAACACGACTCTCTCGTCAGGCTCCGGAGTAGGGACGACCTGTCCCGCCAGTGGGAGACGGTGGCCAATCTTCTTGACCAGATACCCGGCTTCTCGGAGCCTCTTGATATCCTTCTCTCGGATGGTAAAGGCCATCCATTTGCCTCCTGCTCCAGATTCGGACATCTTTGGAAAACCTCTCTTCAATGGAGAAGTAGAGTGCTTGGGCGTTAGGGCTCGAGCAGAGGGGAATGAGTTAGCGGAAGAAGAAGGCGTGGGTAAAAGAGGAAGATACCTTGTCTCTTTATAAGAGAAGGTAAGAGCTTTTTGCGCCTCCCCACTTGCCTAGTGGAGCCCGCTCACCTCCCACTTACCGCGATTGGTGGTGCGGTTGGATTACCCGTACCCGTATTGATGAGAATCCCGTGATAAGGGGACATGATCTTCGCTTCAACGAGACGTGCTAAGGAAACCGCCTCGCAATATACGCTGAGGCTGGGCGTTGTCAGCTGAAGTGTCATTCTCTCTATGGTGGTATGTGAGGATCCTTTTGCAAATCCGGACACGGCCTACGTGTTTGATAATAACCTTGGAGTATTCGGAGGAGGAACCCGCCGTGCAATGCCGAGGACAAGACTGCGCGCCAGACTCATCGTCATTGAAGCCTGGTTCAGGGGCTACTCAGGGAGTCCTGGATAATGGGGTATCCGGACAGCCGGACTATATTCATCGTTCGGACTATAGAAGCGTCAAGATACAAGACTCAAGACTTCGGCTCGTGTCCGGATGGGACTCTCCTTTGCGTGGAAGACAAGCTTGGTGACTCGGATATTATGTTTCCTTCCTTGTAACTGACTCCACGTAAATCCTAGCTCTCCGGTGTCTATATAAACCGAAGAGGATGATCCTTAGAAGGCCGATCACAATTACAATCATACCATCATAGGCTAGCTCTTAGGGTTTAGCCTCTACAATCTCGTGGTAGATCTACTCTTGTACTACACATATCTTCAATATTAATCAAGCAGGAAGTAGGGTTTACCTCCATCGAGAGGGCCCGAACCTGGGTAAACATTGTGTCCCTTGCTTCCTGTTACCATCAGCCTAAGACGCACATATCGGGACCCCCTACCCGAGATCCGCCGGTTTTGACACCGACAGCGAGGTTCTTGTTTGTTTGTGTAGGTGCGTGGGACTTCTGAGGAGCCTCCTACTGGATCGATACCTTGGTTCTCAAAAACTGAGGGAAATACTTGCGCTACTTTGCTGCATCACCCTTTCCTCTTCAAGGAAAACCAACGCAAGCTCAAGATGTAGCAAGAAGGATTTCTGGCGCCGTTGCCGGGGAGGTCTTCGCTCAAGTCAAGACATACCAAGTACCCATCACAAACTCATATCCCTTGCATTATATTATTTGCCATTTGCCTCTCGTTTTCCTCTCCTCCACTTCACCCTTGCCGTTTTATTCGCCCTCTCTTTCCCAATCTCCTCTCTCTTTCGCTTGCCCTTTTTGTTTGCTTGTGTGTTGGATTGCTTGTCGCGATGGCGCAAGATAATACCAAATTGTGTGACTTCTCTAATACCAATAATAATGATTTCCTTAGCACTCCGATTGCTCCTCTTAATGATGTTGAGTCTTGTGAAATCAATGCTGCTTTGCTGAATCTTGTTATGAAAGATCAATTCTCCGGCCTTCCTAGTGAAGACGCCGCTACCCATCTAAACAACTTTGTTGATTTGTGTGAGATGCAAAAGAAGAAAGATACGGATAATGATATGTTAAATTGAATTTATTTCCGTTTTCACTTAGAGATCGTGCTAAAATTTTGTTTTCGTCTTTGCCTAAGAGTAGTATTGATTCATGGAATAAGTGCAAAGATGCTTTTATCTCTAAGTATTTCCTCCCGCTAAAATCATCTCTCTTAGGAACGATATTATGAATTTTAAACAACTTGATCATGAGCATGTTACCCAATCTTGCCAAAGAATGAAATTGATGATTCGCAATTGCCCTACTCATGGTTTGAATTTATGGATGATCATACGAAAATTTATGCCGGATTGAATTTTGCTTCTAGAAATCTTTTAGATTCAGTCGTGGGAGGCACTTTTATGGAAATCACCTTAGGATAAGCTACTAAACTCCTTGATAACATTATGGCTAATTATTCTCAATGGCACACCGAAAGATCTACTAGTAAAAAAGTGCATGCTATAGAAAAAGTTAATGTTTTGAGTGGAAAGATGGATGAACTTATGAAATTGTTTGCTACTAAGAGTGCTCCTATTTATCCCAATGATATGCCTTTGTCTACTTTGATTTAGAATAATAATGAATCTATGGATATGAATTTTGTTGGTAGGAATAATTTTGGTAACAACACTTATAGAGGAAACTTTAATCCTAGACCGTTCCCTAGTAATTCCTATAATAATTATGGTAATTCCTACAACAATTCTTATGGAAATTTTAATAAGATGCCCTCTGATTTTGAGAATAGTGGTATAGAATTTATGATCTCTCAAAAGAATTTTAATGCCTTGCTTGAAGAAAAATTTCTTAAAGTTGATGATTTGGCTAGGAACGTTGATAGACTTTCGTTTGATGTTGATTCTTTGAAACTTAAATCTACTCCTCCTAAGCATGATATCAATGAGTCTCTCAAAGCCATGAGAATTTCCATTGATGAGTGCAAAGAAAGAACCGCTAGATTGCGTGCTAAGAAAGATTGTTTTGTAAAAGCGTGTTCTTTTAGTTTCCATGAAAATAATGGTGAAGATCTAAAAGTTATTGATGTGCCCCCTATTAAATCTTTGTTTTGCAATTTGAATCTTAATAATGATGGGATTGGAGATGAGTCAACTTTAGTTAAAAGGTGTCCCAATGATTCGGAGTTTTTAGATATTGATGCTAAATTTGGTAAAAGGGGGATTGGAGAGGTCAAGACTTTAAATAGCATTGAACCCACTATTATTGATTTCGAGGAATTTAATTATGATAATTGTTCTTTAATAGATTGTATTTCATGGTTGCAATCCGTATTGAATTCTACTCATGCTTATAGTCAAAATAAAGCTTTTACCAAACATATCGTTGATGCTTTGATGCAATCTTATGAGGAAAAACTTAATTTGGAAGTTTCTATACCTAGAAAACTTTATGATGAGTGGTAACCTACTATAAGGATTAAAACTAAAGATCATGAGTGCTATGCTTTGTGTGATTTGGGTGCTAGTGTTTCCACAATTCCGAAAACTTTATGTGATGTTCTAGGTTTTCATGATCTTGATGATTGCTCTTTAAATTTGCACCTTGCGGATTCACCATTAAGAAACCTATGGGAAGGATCAATGATGTCCTTATTGTTGCAAATAGGAATTATGTGCCTGTGGATTTTATCATTCTTGACATAGATTGCAATATTTCATGTCCTATTATTCTTGGTAGACCTTTCCTTAGAACGATTGGTGCAATTAATTGATATGAAGGAAGGGAATATTAGATTACAATTTCCATTAAGGAAAGGCATGGAGCACTTTCCAAGGAAGAAAGTTAAATTACCTTATGAATCTATCATGCGAGCTACTTATGAATTGAGTGCCAAAGATGGTACTACCTAGATCTATTCTCGCTTTTATGCCTAGCTAGGGGCGTTAACCGATAGCACTAGTTGGGAGGCAACCCAATTTTATTTTTGTTTATTGCTTTTTGCTTCTGTTTAGTAATAAATATTTTATCTAGCTTCTGTTTAGATGTGTTTTCATGTTTTAATTAGTGTTTGTGCCAAGTAGAACCTATAGGATAACATATGGTAATAGTTAATTTGATTCTGCTGAAAAACAGAAATTTCGCGCTCACGATAAAAAATTCAATAAATCACAGAAACATGCTCTTGCGTTGATTATTTTTTCTGTAGATCAACAGACAAATTTCCTAGGAAGTCCTATTTTGGTAGGATTTTTAGAGTTCCAGAAGTATTTGAAAGTTACAGACTGCTACATACTGTTCTATTTTTGACAGATTCTGTTTTTCGAGTGTTGTTTGCTTATTTTGATGCATCTATGGCTAGTATCGGTGAGTATGAACCATAGAGAAGTTGGAATATAGTAGGTTTAACACCAATATAAATAAAGAATGATTTCATTACAGTACCTTATGTGGTGGTTTTTCTTTCTTGCACTAACGGAGCTTATGAGATTTCCTGTTGAATTTTGTGTTGTGAAGTTTTCAAGTTTTGGGTAAAGATTTGATGGACTATGGAATAAGGAGTGGCAAGAGCCTAAGACTGGGGATGCCCATGGCACCCCAAGATATTCAAGGACAACCAAAAGCCTAAGCTTGGGGATGCCCCGGAAGGCATCCCCTCTTTCGTCTTCGTTTATCCGTAACTTTACTTGGAGCTATATTTTTATTCGCCACATGATATGTGTTTTGCTTGGAGTGTCTTGTATGATATGAGTCCTTGCTTTTTAGATTACCACAATCATCCTTGCTGTACACACCTTTTGGGAGAATCCCACTTGATTTGGAATCTATTAGAATACTCTATGTGCTTCACTTATATCTTTTGAGCTAGATAATTTTGCTCTAGTACTTCACTAATATCTTTTAGAGCACGGCGGTGGTTTAATTTTGTAGAAATTGTTGATCTCTCATGCTTAACTTATATTATTTTGAGAGTATTTTAGGACATCATGGTATTTTCTATGGTTATAAAATTGGTCCTAGAATGATGGGCATCCAAGTTGGGTAAATAAAAACTATCATAGGAAGTGAATTGGATGTTGTGACGCCCCCGATTCAATCGTACACTAATCATGCACGCAAATGTGTACGGTCAAGATCAGGGACTCACAGATATCACAACACAACTCCAAAATAAAAATAAGTCATACAAGCTTCATATTACAAGCCAGGGGCCTCGAGGGCTCGCATACAAATGCTCGATCATAGACAAGTCAGCGGAAGCAACAATATCTGAGTACAGACATAAGTTAAACAAGTTGCCATAAGATGGCTAGCACAAACTAGGATACAGATCAAAAGAGGCGCAGGCCTCCTGCCCGGGATCCTCCTAAACTACTCCTGGTCGTCGTCAGCAGACTGCACGTAGTAGTAGGCACCTCCAGTGTAGTAGGAGTCGTCGTCGACGGTGGCGTCTGGCTCCTGGGCTCCAACGTCTGGTTGCAGCATCCGAGAAGAAGAGGAAAACGGGGGTAAAGAGGGAGCAAAGCAACCGTGAGTACTCATCCAAAGTACTCGCAAGCAAGGATCTACACTACATATGCATGGGTATATGTGTAAAGAGGCCATATCGATGGACTGAACTGCAGAATGCCAGAATAAGAGGGGGATAGCTAGTCCTATCGAAGAATACGCTTCTGGCAACCTCCGTCTTGCAGCATGTAGAAGAGAGTAGATTGAAGTCCTCCAAGTAGCATCGCATAGCATAATCCTACCCGGCAATCCTCCCCTCGTCGCCCTGTGGAAAAGCGATCACCGGGTTGTCTGTGGAACTTGTCTGGGTGTGTTTTATTAAGTATCCGGTTCTAGTTGTCATAAGGTTAAGGTACAACTCTGGGTCGTCCTTTTACCGAGGGACACGGCTATTCGAATAGATTAACTTCCCTGTAGGGGTGCACCACATAACCCAACACGCTCGATCCCATTTGGCCGGACACACTTTCCTGGGTCATGCCCGGCCTCGGAAGATCAACACGTCGCAGCCCCACCTAGGCACAACAGAGAGGTCAGCACGCCGGTCTAACTCCTATGCACGCAGGGGTCTGGGCCCATCACCCATTGCACACCTGCATGTTGCGTACGCGGCCGATGAGCAGACCTAGCCTTCCTTATACAAGGACAGGCGTTCCAGTCCAACCCGGCGCATGCCGCTCAGTCGCTGACGCCTAGAAGGCTTCGGCTGACACCACGACGTCGAGTGCCCATATCTTTCCCGCATAATTGGTTAGTGCGTATAGGCTAGTGGCCAGACTCAGATCAAATACCAAGATCTCGTTAAGCTGTTATTATGAAGCAACCTGCGAACGCCGACCAGGGCCAGGCCCACCTCTCTCCTAGGTGGCCTCAACTTGCCCTGTTGCTCTGCTACATCTTCAGCTTGCGTTGGTTTTCCTTGAAGAGGAAAGGGTGATGCAGCACAGTAGCGTAAGTATTTCCCTCAGTTTTTGAGAACCAAGGTATCAATCCAGTAGGAGGCTTCTCAACAAGTCCCACGAACCTACACAAACAAACAAAGAACTCGCAACCAACGCGACAAAGGGGTTGTCAATCCCTTCACGGCCACTTGCGAAAGTGAGATATGATAGAGATAATATGATAAGATAAATATATTTTTGGTATTTTATAATATGGATGCAGAAAATAAAGATGCAAATAAAAGTAGATTGGAAGCAAATATGATAAGAGATAGACCCGGGGGCCATAGGTTTCACTAGTGGCTTCTCTCAAGAGCATAAGTATTACGGTGGGTGAACAAATTACTATCAAGCAATTGATAGAAAAGCGAATAATTATGACGTTATCTAGGCATGATCATGTATATAGGCATCACGTCTACAACAAGTAGACCGACTCCTGCCTGCATCTACTACTATTACTCCACACATCGACCGCTGTCCAGCATGCATCTAGAGTATTAAGTTCATAAGAACAGAGTAACACATTAAGCAAGATGACATGAAGTAGAGGGATAAACTCAAGCAATATGATATAAACCCCATCTTTTTATCCTCGATGGCAACAATACAATATGTGTCTTGCACCCCTTTCTATCCCTGGGTAGGAACACCACAAGATTGAACCCAAATCTAAGCACTTCTCCCATGGCAAGAAAGATCAATCTAGTAGGCCAAACCAAACCGATAATTCGAAGAGACTTGCAAAGATAACTCAATCATATAAAAGAATTCATAGAAGATTCAATTATTATCCATAGATAAATCTAATCATAAACCCACAATTCATCGGATCTTGACAAACACACCGCAAAAAGAGATTACATCGAATAGTTCTCCACAAGAGAGGGGAAGAACATTGTATTGAGATCCAAAAAGAGAGAAGAAGCCAACTAGCTAATAACTATAGACCCGAAGGTTTGTGGTAAACTACTCACAACTCATCGGAAGGGCTATAATATTGATGTAGAAGCCCTCCATGGTGGATTCCCGTTCCGGCAGAACGCCGGTGATGGCTCCAAGATGGGATCTCGCGGATACAGAAGGTTACGGTGGTGGAAATTGTATTGTGGTTGCTCCCTGGATGTTTTCGGGGTACGTAGGCTTATATGGGAGGAAGAAGTACGTCGATGGACGCCTGAGGGGCCCACGAGACAGGGGGCGCGCCCTATAGGGGGCGCCCTCCTATCTCGTGGAGGCTCTGGCTGTTTCTTGACATGCACTCCAAGTCCTCTGGATCACGTTCGTTCCAAAAATCACGCTCCCGAAGGTTTCATTCCGTTTGGACTCCGTTTGATATTCCTTTTCTTCGAAATACTGAAATAGGCCAAAAAAACAGCAATACGGGCTAGACCTCCGGTTAGTAGGTTAGTCCCAAAAATGATAATAATGTATAAAATATAGCCCATAAACATCCAAAATAGGTAATATAATATCATGGAACAATCAAAAATTGTAGATACGTTGGAGACGTATCAAGCATCCCCAAGCTTAATTCCTGCTCGTCCTTGAGTAGGTAAATGATAAAAACAGAATTTTTGAGGTGGAATGCTACCTAGCATAATTCTCAATATAATTTTCTTTATTGTGGCATGAATGTTCAGATCCAAATGATTCAAGATAAAAGTTCATATTGACAAAAGAAATAGCAATACTTCAAGCATACTAATAAAAGCAATCATGTCTTCTCAAAATAACATGGCTAAAGAAAGTTCATCCCTACAAAATCATATAGTTAGGCTATGATTCATTTTCGTCACACAAAGATGTTCCCAACTTCTATACCCCCGATGACAAGCCAAGCAATTGTTTCGTACTTAAATAATCTCAAACTTTTTCAACCTTCACGCAATACATCAGCATGAGCCATGGATATAGCACTATGGATGGAATAGAATAATGATTGGGGATTGTGTGGAGAAGAAAAAAAGGAGAAAGTCTCACATTGACAAGGATAATCAACGGGCTATGGCGAATGCCCATCAATTGATGTCAACATGAGTAGGGATTGCCATGCAACGGATGCACTAGAGCTATAAATGAATGAAACCTCAACAAAAGAAAATTAGTGGGTGTGCATCCAACTTGCTTGCTCACGAAGACCTAGGGCATTTGAGGAAGCCCATCGTAGGAATATACAAGCCAAGTTCTATAACGAAAAATTCCCACTAGTATATGAAAGTGACAACCTATGAGACTCTCTACATGAAGAACATGGTGCTACTTTGAAGCACAATATATGAGACTCAATAAAGAACAAGGTGCTACTTTGAAGCACAAGTGTGGAAAAGGAGATAGTAGCATTGCCCTTTTTATTTATTTTTTATTTTCCTTTTTTTCTTTTGGCCTTTCTTTTTTTTTCTTTTTGGCCTTCCCTTTTTTTTCTTTTTGGGCAATGCTCTAATAATGATGATCATCACACTTTTATTGATTACAACACATAAATTACAACTCGAAACTAGAACAAGATATGACTCTATATGAATGCCTCCGGCGGTGTACCTGGATGGTGCAATGAATCAAGAGTGACATGTATAAAAATTATGCATGGTGGCTTTGCCACAAATACAATGTCAACTACATGATCATGCAATGGCAATATGACAAAAGTAATGTATGTCATGATGATGATGAACGAAATGGTGGAAAGTTGCATGGCAATATATCTCGGAATGTCTATGGAAATGCCATAAATAGGTTGGTATGGTGGCTGTTTTGAGGAATATATAAGGAGGTTTATGTGTGATAGAGCATATCATATCACGGGGTTTGGATGCACCGGCGAAGTTCGCACCAACTCTCAAGGTGAGAACGGGCAATGCACGGTACCGAAGAGGCTAGCAATGATGGAAAGGTAAAAGTGTGTATGATCCATGGGCTCAAAATTAGTCAAAAGAACTCATATACTTATTGCAAAAATTTAGAAGTCATCAAAAACCAAGCACTACGCGCATGCTCCAAGGGGGATAGATTGGTAGGAAAAGACCATCGCTCGTCCCCGACTGCCACTCATAAGGATGCACAAGCCAGGTACACTTCATGCTTCAAATTTGTTACACAACTTTAACCATACGTGCATGCTACAGGACTTGCTAACTTCAACACAAGCATTCTTTAAATTCATAATCACCCAAATAGCATGACTTTAATATCACTACCTCCCTATCTCAAAACAATCATCAAGTATCAAGTTGATCATAGCATCCAATTCACTTCCTATGATAGTTTTTATTATACCCAACTTGGATGCTCATCATTCTAGGACCAATTCATAACCAAAGCAAATACCATGCTGTTCTAAGAGACTCTCAAAATAATATAAGTGAAGCATGAGAGACTAGCAATTTCTTCAAAATTAATGTACCGCCATGCTCTAAAAGATATAAGTGAAGCACTAGAGCAAAAATTATCAAGCTCAAAAGATATAAGTGAAGCACATAGAGTATTCTAGCAAATTCTAATCAATTTGGCTTCTCCCAAAAGGTGTGTACAGCAAGGAAGATTGTAGTAAACTAACAAGCAAAGACCAATATAATACACGACGCTCCAAGCAAAACACATATCATGTGGTAAATAAAAATATAGCTCCAAGTAAAGTTACCAATGAACAAATACGAAAGAGAGGATGCCTTCCGGGGGCATCCCAAAGCTTAGGCTTTTGGCTATCTTTTATTCCATAGACCATCAAATCTTTACCCAAAACTTGAAAACTTCAGAACACAAAACTCAACAGGAAATCTTATAAGCTCCGTTAGTGAAAGAAAACAAAACCACCACATAAGGTACTGTAATGAACTCATTCTTTATTTAAATTAGTGTTAAAACTACTTTATTCCAAGTTCTGTATGGTTCATACCCTTACATACTAGCCATAGATGCATCAAAATAAGTAAACAACACACGAAAAACAGAATCTGTCAAAAACAGAACAGTCTGTAGCAATCTGTATCTAACGCAAACTTCTGGAACCTCCAAAATCCTACCAAAATAGAACGTCCTAAACAATTTGTTTATTGAACATCAGAAAAAAGAATCAATGCAAAAGCTCGTTACTGTGATTTATTGATTTTTTTCTCGTGAGCGCAAAGTTTCTGTTTTTTAGCAGAATCAAATCAACTCATATTATAGGTTATCCTATAGGTTCTACTTGGCACAAACACTAAATAAAACATGAAAACACATATAAATAGAAAGTAGAAACAAAATTTAACACTAAACAGGAACAAAAACAAAAAACATAAAGAAAATTGGGTTGCCTCCCAACTAGCGCTATCGTTTAACGCCCCTAGCTAGGCATAAAAGCGAAGATAGATCTAAGTAGTGCCATCTTTGGCACTTGGTCCATAAGTAGCTCGCATGATAGATTCATAAGGTAATTTGACTTTCTTTCTTGGAAAGAGCTCCATGCCTTTCTTTAATGGAAATTGGAATCTAATATTCCCTTCCTTCATATCAATAATCGCGCCAATTGTTCTAAGGAAAGGTCTACCAAGAATAATAGGGCAAGAAAGATTGCAATCTATATCAAGAACAATAAAATCAACGGGCACCAAATTTCTATTTGCAACAATAAGGACATCATTGATCCTTCCTATTGGCTTTTTAATAGTGGAATCCGCAAGATGCAAATTTAAAGAGCAATCATCAAGATCATGGAAACCTAGAATATCACATAAAGTTTTCGGAATCGTGGAAACACTAGCACCCAAATCACACAAAGGAAAACAATCATGATCTTTAATTTTAATTTTAATAGTAGGTTCCCACTCATCATTAAGTTTTCTAGGTATAGAAACTTCCAAATTAAGTTTTTCATCAAAAGATTGCATCAAGGCATCAACGATATGTTTGGTAAAAGCTTTATTTTGACTATAAGCATGTGGAGAATTAACAACGGATTGCAACAAGGAAATACAACTTTATAAAGAACAATTATCATAATCAAATTCCTTGAAATACGAGATAGTGGGTTCAATGCTATTTAAAGTCATGACCTCTCCAATCCCACTTTTACCAAATTTAGCATCAAGATCTAAAAACTCTGAATTCTTGGGATGCCTTCTAAATAAAGTTGACTCATCTCCAGTCCCATTATTTTCAAGATTCAAATTGCAAAACAAAGATCTAATAGGGGACACATCAATAACTTTGAGATCTTCATCATTATTTTCATGGAAACTAGAAGAACATGCTTTTATAAAGCTATCTTTCTTAGCACGCAATCTAGCGGTTCTTTCCTTGCACTCGTCAATGGAAATTCTCATTGCTTTGAGAGACTCATTGATAGGAGGAGAAGATCTAAGTTTAAGAGAATCAACATCAAGCGAAAGTCTATCAACGTTCCTAGCCAGATCATCAACTTTGAGCAATTTTTCTTCAAGCAAAGCATTAAAATTCTTTTGAGAAACCATAAATTCTTTCACACTATTCTCAAAATTAGAGGGCATCTTATTAAAATTATCAGAAGAATTATTGTAGGAATTTCCATAATTATTAGAGGAATTGCTATAGAACGGTCTAGAATTAAAATTTCCTCTATAAGCATTGTTTCCAAAATTATTCCTACCAACAAAATTCACATCCATAGATTCATTATTATTCTCAATCAAAGTAGACAAAGGCATATCATTGGGATCAAGAGGAGTATTTTTAGTAGCAAACAACTTCATAAGTTCATCCATCTTTCCACTCAAAACATTAATTTCTTCTATAGCATGCACTTTTTTACTAGTAGATCGTTCGGTATGCCATTGAAAATAATTAGCCATAATATTATCAAGAAGTTTTGTAGCATCTCCTAAAGTGATTTCCATAAACGTGCCTCCGACGGCCGAATCTAAAAGATTTCTAGAAGCAAAGTTCAAACCAGCATAAAAAATTTGTATGATCATCCATAAATTCAAACGATGAGTAGGGCAATTGCGAATCATCAATTTCATTCTTTCCCAAGACTGGGCAACATGCTCATGATCAAGTTGTTTAAAACTCATAATATCGTTCCTAAGAGTGATGATCTTAGCGGGAGGAAAATACTTAGAGATAAATGCATCTTTGCACTTGTTCCAAGAATCAATACTATTTTTAGGCAAAGACGAAAACCAAACTTTAGCACGATCTCTAAGTGAAAACGGAAATAACTTCAATTTAACAATATCATTATCCATATCTTTCTTCTTTTGCATATCACACAAATCAGCAAAATTGTTTAGATGAGTAGCAGCATCTTCACTAGGAAGGCCGGCGAATTGATCTTTCATAACAAGATTCAGCAAAGCAGTATTGATTTCACAAGACTCAACATCATTAAGAGGAGCAATCGGAGTACTAAGGAAATCATTATTATTGGTATTCGAGAAATCACACAATTCGGTATTATCTTGCGCCATGGCAACAAGTAATCCAACACACAAGCAAACAGAAAAAGGCAAGCGGAACAGAGAGGAGGAGATTCGGAAAGAGAGGGCGAGTAAAACAACAAAGGTGAAGTGGGGGAGAGGAAAACGAGAGGCAAGTGGCAAATAATGTAAATGCGAGGGAGATGAGTTTGTGATGGGTACTTGGTATGTCTTGACTTGAGCGAAGACCTCCCCGGCAACGGCGCCAGAAATCCTTCTTGCTACGTCTTGAGCTTGCGTTGGTTTTCCTTGAAGAGGAAAGGGTGATGCAGCACAGTAGCGTAAGTATTTCTCTTGGTTTTTTAGATCCAAGGTATCAATCCAGTAGGAGGTTTCTCAACAAGTCCCATGAACCTACACAAACAAACAAAGAACTCGCAACCAACGCGACAAAGGGGTTGTCAATCCCTTCACGGCCACTTGCGAAAGTGAGATCTGATAGAGATAATATGATAAGATAAATATATTTTTGGCATTTTATAATATAGATGCAGAAAATAAAGATGCAAATAAAAGTAGATTGGAAGCAAATATGATAAGAGATAGACCCGGGGGCCATAGGTTTCACTAGTGGCTTCTCTCAAGAGCATAATTACTACAGTGGGTGAACAAATTACTGTGAAGCAATTGATAGAAAAGCGAATAATTATGACGTTATCTAGGCATGGTCATGTATATAGGCATCACGTCCGCAACAAGTAGACCGACTCCTGCCTGCTTCTACTACTATTACTCCACACATCGACCGCTATCCAGCATGCATCTAGAGTATTAAGTTCATAAGGACAGAGTAACGCATTAAGCAAGATGACATGAAGTAGAGGGATAAACTCAAGCAATATGATATAAACCCCATCTTTTTATCCTCGATGGCAACCATACAATATGTGTCTTGCAACCCTTTCTGTCACTGGGTAAGAACACCGCAAGATTGAACCCAAAGCTAAGCACTTCTCCCATGCCAAGAAAGATCAATCTAGTAGGCCAAACCAAACCGATAATTCGAAGAGACTTGCAAAGATAACTCAATCATATAAAATAATTCAGAGAATATTAAATTATTATCCATAGATAAATCTGATCATAAACCCACAATTCATCGGATCTTGACAAACACACCGCAAAAAGAGATTACATCGAATAGTTCTCCACAAGAGAGGGGAAGAACATTGTATTGAGATCCAAAAAGAGAGAAGAAGCCAACTATCTAATAACTATAGACCCGAAGGTCTGTGGTAAACTACTCACAACTCATCAGAAGGGCTATGGTGTTGATGTAGAAGCCCTCCATGGTGGATTCCCCCTCCGGCAGAACGCCGACAATGGCTCCAAGATGGGATCTCGCGGATACAGAAGGCTATGGTGGTGGAAATTGTATTGTGGTTGCTCCCTGGATGTTTTCGGGGTACGTAGGTTTATATAGGAGGAAGAAGTATGTCGGTGGACGCCCGAGGGGCCCATGAGACAGGGGGCGCCCTCCTATCTCGTGGAGGCTCCGGCTGTTTCTTGACTTGCACTCCAAGTCCTCTGGATCACGTTCGTTCCAAAAATCATGCTCCTGAAGGTTTCATTCCGTTTGGACTCCGTTTGATATTCCTTTTCTTCGAAATACTGAAATAGGCAAAAAATAGCAATACGAGCTGGGCCTCCGGTTAGTAGGTTAGTCCCAAAAATGATAATAATGTATAAAATAATCCACATAAACATCCAAAACAGGTAATATAATTGCATGGAACAATCAAAAATTATAGATACGTTGGAGACGTATCACGCTCCGCCACGAAGATCCACAGAGAGGGCCGTCGGGAAAGTATGTCCTTTCAGCCCCCAATTCGTGAATCAACCGCGGGTACTCAACGAGCTGACCCGACTTTAGTCACCATCTGTGTAGTATGTATGTATAGTATATACCCGTGATCACCTCCCGAGTGATCACGGCCCGATAGTATAGCAAGGCAGACTGACAAGTATGTAGGGCCACAGATGATAAACTAGCATCCTATACTACGTGACGGTGTCCTGGACTAGGGGGTACTCAACGCGTCATCTCCCGATCAGTTGGATTGGGCCGAGGACCCCCATGGCCGTATACTCATGGGCCAGCCCGGACAGCTGCCGCATACAAGGAAGAATCCACAAGACTTGGCGATCAAGACAAGGACTCCTCCCCCACCGGCGTATTCGGCTAGGACTCTTGTTATCCTAGGCCTCTGGTGCGTTATATAAACCAAGGCCAGGCTAGTCGATAGATACAACAACAATCATACCATAGGCTAGCTTCTATGGTTTAGCCTCTCTGATCTCGTGGTAGATCAACTCTTGTACTACCCATATCATCAATATTAATCAAGCAGGAGTAGGGTTTTACCTCCATCGAGAGGGCCCGAACCTGGGTAGACATTGTGTCCCTTGCCTCCTATTACCATTGATCCTAAGACGCACTTCTTGGGACCCCCTACCCGAGATCCGCTGGTTTTGACACCGACATTGGTGCTTTCATTGAGAGTTCCGTTGTGTGATCGGCGAAAGGATCAATGGCTCGACTGCAGGTCAACTGCGACGTCGGCTTCTTCGTCACCAGCTCGACTGGTCACCTTAGCTTGATTGAGGATAGTGCCCTACCTCCGATCGTCATGTTCGGATGAAGGCCTTCATCAACACCAACTCCGATCTCTATCAAGATCATGAAGGAGTCATCCATGGAGCTCGGGGGCTCAACGCCAACATTGCCCTCAGGCGACCGTGCTGTTTTTATGGACAACAAACTTGTATCCGCCGCCACCACCTCCTCGAGTGTCGCTTAAACAATTACTTCGGTGGAATCATGCGGAATTAAGTCTACAACAACCCTGCAAAAACTTCGTCGAGTTCCGATGGAGGAATCTCCGGCAATCTCCGATATACCGGAGCCCTGTTGAATCTGGACGAGAATCTGGACGAGTTTAGGGCGTGGTATCCAGCATCAAGCTCAGCTCAGATGCCCTTTGGAGGATCCAACCGTTCATTTGCTGCGGAATTCCCTTATTTACCACCTGCCAAAAATTCAGCTCGATCCGACCGTCCAAACTCCGGGAAACTTCCGATTAGTGCATCACTTTTTGGATCTGTTTTCTGCGCGAGAACGAATCCGACCCGAATTCATCTTCTCTATGAACGGGATCTCGGCATCCTTTTTGAAGGAAGTTTTCATATGGGGTGTTGTGCTTTATTCTCAAACACATCCCAGTAGTATTAAAAGTATTCTTGCAATACGAACTTCACCGTCGCGCCGGTGTCAAACCAGCCCGACAACATCACTCCACGGCGGCTGACCTGCATTAGACACGTCGTCGCTTTGTTGAGCCGAGCTCAATTTCTTCGGATCATCATCTCGGCCAGCCGAACAATAGTTCGGCATCGCGAAGGATAAATCGTCACAAACATCTCCGCCCCACAGCTTACACGGAGCGGGCACACCTGCATCGCCACACGGTCACTTCATCAAGCCGGCATCGACCACGTCACGACCTGCATCGCTGGACCGGGGGCTTCATCATCTCTTCATCAACCTACTCCGGAGACTTCGGTGTCGCTGGCCGACCAGCTCCGTCACGTTAGCTGGACCGAGCGCTTTGCCTCGGCGAGCCAACCTTTGCCAGCATCGCCATGCCGTTGCTTTATCGCCCATCAGGCAATAGGTGTGCGGATCGAGTCCCAATTTTGGGAATCACCTTTCTTCGGATTGCTACAACAAATAAGTCAGGTGCTATTAATCCTAGTATTTTTTTACTTGTTAGGGTTCATTTTTCCCAATGAATTATTCTCTGGTTTATCCGTCATATGTACGCAGGTCCATCAAATGGTGGCCGCGTTAACGAGGTCGCATGGTGGTTCGGTCAGTTTTCGTACATAGTCCGGCGAACGCCGCATCCGAAACTCAAACCGACCTGTGAATTCAGGCCTTGCCATGCCTTTACCGCATCACGCCGCCGCCCTGCATCGACATCGACTTCGGCGCCAGGCCATATTTCTTTTTATTACTCACTTTGCATAAATTATTGGTTATGCAACGAATTTTTTTTATTTTTATTATTATTACTATTATCTCCGGTTTGCACTATTTTTTGTGCACAGGAAAATGATCCAGCCGGACTATATCCTTTGGTGTCACCTCGGCTGGACGGGGGGCTTTGTCAACACTTCATTACCCCATGCTGGGGACTTCAGCATCACCCTGCCGTCCTGCATTGACCGTGCTATGTCACCACTTCGGAGTGCCGAGCTCTTTGCTCCGCCACCTCGGGACCGGCTCGGGGATGGAACCTTGTGCCGCATCAAGCTCGGACCATGTCATCAATACCGAACACATTAACCAGCTAAGTTGTCTTCATGCTCGAAGTTTTAAATTTTTAACTTGTGTTCGGCTCAGCCAAGCATTATACTTTTTTGGAAAAAAGTTGCTTGTAAAAATTTCCTTGTCCAAACTTTGTTTGTGACGCGCAAATTCAAATACCCCGTTTACTTGGGGGCTTCCTTCATGAAGTTTTTTCCTCTTGCATATGGTTATACTTGTACGGCTTCGTTCCTTGTTCGTGTATTACGCCACAATATGCACAATATTGACTTAAGCAATTTGCAAACTGGGTTGCCTGGCTCCTGTGCTTACCCCTACGTTCCCGATTGTTCGGCTAGGGAGTAAAGGGAGCACCTCTGCGAT
This sequence comes from Triticum aestivum, assembly GCF_018294505.1. Lineage (NCBI taxonomy): Eukaryota > Viridiplantae > Streptophyta > Magnoliopsida > Poales > Poaceae > Triticum > Triticum aestivum. The sequence goes on along the minus strand of NC_057801.1, from coordinate 29,853,853 downwards.
TGTCACGATCGGGTCACCCGAGCCGGACCTCAGACTGGGTGAAGCCGAAAGCTAGCGCTCTTATTGTTTTCAATCATGGTCCGCACACAACGGAACTCATGAGTACAAAAAATCTATTGCACAAGTCTCATAATAACAATGATCACCGAAGAAAGGTATTGGTGGGGCTACTATTTTCTTCGAAGATGCTTCTTACTCTTCGCAGTAATATAGCATAAGTTCCCCGAGCGCGCTTTGTCTGTTACAGCCTTATGGCCTGATTGCCTGGTTATTGGAAAGACCATCGATATTCTCGACAGATGGAGTACATAACACTTTTCGGTCCTTGACCGAAGAGGGAGAATCCGACGGTCGGTTAAGACGCGTTTAAAGTTCGGTTGAACATAGATATGATATAAGTACTTCGGTACATACAATCATTCTTTTGCCCAAGTCACTTGGGGGCTCTTATGTTTATGTGAGCCGTTTTATAATAAGTGTTTTTCTTCTTAGTCATTGCAAAGTTTTTATTATTATTTATCACTCCTTTTTTCGACACGAGTGTGCGGTCACTAGCCGGGGAGCCTAACTTCTCTCTCAAAACCGCTAGAGTTTAGTTTTCTAAACTGGCCTAATGAGAAGTACTCTGCCTTCGGGATGGGAGACTGAAGCCGTAAGCTAACCCGCTTGAAGTCTTGAGATAGGATGTGTCATGTTAAAGCACGACAGAAGCACTTTTCTTTTCTAAAGTCCAAGTTTCGATTTGGCACCGAACACTTGATCTAGTTCGGACATTAAACTTTTGAATAAGTTTTTTGGCTTTTCGATCCTATGGCACTTTTAAGCTATTTGTGTGTTTCCCGCATTAGTCTCGCAGTGCAACGCCGGACATCTTTAGGGATTCGGCAAAAACATTCTTGGATATTGCTATATATGCATCGGTTTCGAATTGTGTCTTCGATCAATAGTTGGGTTGCCCGGCTCCTGTGTTTGCCGCCTACGTTCCGCTTTGTTCGGCTAGGTGTGCCAAGGGAGAACCACTGCAATTGTGCTTCCAGCTCGCATGGTCAAGCACCTCAGTGGAGAAAGCGGAAAACTGACTATCACAATAGGCGTAAACAAGTCAGCGATCCGATGACTATATTAAATGACGGGCCGTTCATAACATTGGCCGAAGTGTTTATGGCTCAACCTCGATGGTCGCCAAACACTACCGGGGGCTAGTAACTGGCCTCCCAAACTAAATCCTCAATATTTGGCTCTTCCATTAGAGCTGAGGTTTCAAGATCATGCTTAGCATGACAACCCAAAGAAAGGAACCGATAGCGGGACTATTTTCTTTGGAAGACATTTCTGCTGTTAAACAGTAATATAACATGTCTCTCCGCGTACCTTTGTTTATAAAACCGTATGGCCAGATTGCCTTATTTGTTGTAAATCTTTGCCCTCATAAAGGCTTTATAAAGTAGGACAAACACTCCTCGACTATTGGCCGAGGAGGTGGAAGCCGATGGTCGGTCAACAAAGTTTTGTACAATGCGGATCCGAGCATTAATGACGTAAAGTACTTGCATACATAGAGTCATTACACATAATTTGTGATTTTACTATGGATATCGATCCTTAATTCGGCCTCCCGTGCCCGCATTAAGGCTCAGGGGCTACTGGGCTTCGGGCTTATTATTTACAAATTTTAAAGGGGCACATCGATCCCCTGATCTGGTGTTGCCACCCGACCAGTGTCTCGGGGGCTACTGCATTGCTTGTTCTATGCAGAAAATTTTAAGTGCAATACAGTTTCCGACGAGATTTTGATCCTCAGGTTGGTCGGCCACACCCAACCTGATTCTCGAGGACTGAGCACGCCGCTTTTTGTGTCCCGAAGTATTCTGGCGAGCTAGGACTTGATCCTCAGACCAATTTTGCAAATCAACCTGAGTCTCAGCGGCTACGGGGATCAGCGGTCTTATGTCATCCTTCATGTGCATCTCGGGTTTTAGACCGATACACACCTTGAGGGCTACTGGCTATATATCTCGTCACAGAATAAATTGCATCAATAAAAAATATTGACCAAAAATCATCCCATGACCGAGGTGCTGAACCACCTCGGAAGCAGTCCGGCATAAAACTCGGGTGCTAGTGGCTGGCTCCATAGAGGGCATTTCTGGCATTAAGCTCGGATAAACTCCTTCAAACTTCTTTGGACCAAGGTGATTTACGACACCTCGGATACAGTCCGGCATTGAAGCTCGGATATATAGTCCGGCGTTGGAGCTCGAATACAGTCCGGCGTTTTAGCTCGGATACATAGTCCGGCGTTAGAGCTGGGAAGCAGTCCGACATTGGTGCTCGGCTACAAAAGATACCTCGTATGTAGTCCGGCGTTGGAGCTCGGACGCAAGAGGACGTTGCCGCCCGGGAACAACTTCAAACCCGAGGTGTGGCATAAAAATAACAAGGCATTGATAAAGGTCGGAAACTTAAAGGGGCTCCTCGGATACCCGACGTGTAAACTCGTCGAATGCATTTCGGTGATCCTCAAGATAGAAGATGAGAAGATTTGTTGAACCAGTTTTCAAGACCGGCAACCGAAGATGAAGAACAGTTCGGAAGAATTGAGGAGCGTCCCTAACTTGAAGACCAGTTCAGGGGGCTACTGAATGTGTCCTGGACTAGGGGGTACTCAACGCGTCATCTCCCGATCAGTTGGATTGGGCTGAGGACCCCCATGGCCGTATACTCATGGGCCAGTCCGGACAGCTGCCGCATACAAGGAAGAATCCACAAGACTTGGCGATCAAGACAAGGACTCCTCCCCCACCGGCGTATTCGGCTAGGACTCTTGTTATCCTAGGCCTCTGGTGCATTATATAAACCAAGGCCAGGCTAGTCGATAGATACAACAACAATCATACCATAGGCTAGCTTTTAGGGTTTAGCCTCTCTGATCTCGTGGTAGATCAATTCTTGTACTACCCATATCATCAATATTAATCAAGCAGGAGTAGGGTTTTACCTCCATCGAGAGGGCCCGAACCTGGGTAAACATTGTGTCCCTTGCCTCCTGTTACCATTGATCCTAAGACGCACTGCTTGGGACCCCCTACCCGAGATCCGCCGGTTTTGACACCGACACTAAGTATTTAGGATTGCAGGTAAGGTATCAACAGATGTAGCAACAATGTCAGGCTATGCATCAGAATAGGAATAACGGAAAGCAGTAACATGCTACACTACTCTAATGCAAGCAATATAGAGGAGAATAGGCGATATCTGGTGATCAAGGGGGGGCTTGCCTGGTTGCTCTGACAAGAAGGAGGGGTCGTCAACACCGTAGTCAAACTAGGCAGCAGCAGCGTCGGTCTCGTAGTCTACCGGAGAGAAGAGGGGGAAGAAACAATGAATACAATGCAAACAGATGTGTAACCATGCATGACATAACAAGTAACGGTGTCAGGTGTGCCCTAACGTAGTAGGAGGTGATACCGGTGAAGGGGGGAAACATCCGGGATAGTATCCCCGGTGTTTTGTGTTTTCAGACAGATGCACCGGAGGGGAAAGTTGCAGGTTCGCTATGCTAGGGATGTGTGGCTGACGAACAGGCTGCGTATTCGGATTCGTCTCGTCGTTTTGAGCAACTTTCATGTACAAAGTGTTTTCATCCGAACTATGGATTATTTTATATTAATTTCCAAAGTTTTAATTCATTTTCTAATTTATTTTAATTCGAAATTAATGTTAAATTGCTAGATGTACCCATCACAGTGTACACAAAAAATGTACACTGGCTGACATGTGGGGCCAGGGGGACCTAGTTGACCAGTCAAACTTTGACTGGTCAACAGGGGGTGGGGCCCCCTATCATTGACTGTCTAGTTAACTAACAAGTTTAGTTAGGCTAATTAGATAGTTAATTGGTTAATTAAGCGACATTAGTTAAGTTAATTAATTATTAAATTAATTAATTAATTAGTTAATCTTTTTCTTCTACTTTTTTTTACTAGTCAGTGGCCCAGAGGGCCACCGCGGGGCGGGTGCTAGCGGGCGATGATGCCCAGCCCACTTGGGCGCTTGCCCAGGACGACAGGGGGCGACGGCCAGAGACGAGGCCGCAGCAAGGGCACTGCAGGCGGTCTACGGCGAGCGATGCCAATGAATGATGGCGCCGGTGATGTAGAGCAGCAACAGGGGGTTGGCCACGACGCGGGGGCGCGGGCAGCAGGAGGAGCAAGGAAGGCGACGGAGCCGAGGGCGCCAGCGACGGGGCGAGCGGCGAGTGGTCTGCGCGAAGGCGAGGGACAGCAGACCGGCGGAGGCGGCCACGGTGGGCACGCGCGGGGCGGGCCGTGTGCGAGGCGAGGCCACGGGTATCAGGTGCGTCGCGAGCACGGTTCAGCAAGGGGAGAGGAGGTCGGGCCTCACCGCGCGCGTAGGGGATTGGCAGTGGGGCGCGAGGAGGAGGACGGGGACGAGGTGACGACGGAGAGGATGCAGGCCGGCGGGGTGGCTCCGGCGTCGTGGCCTCCAGCGAGGTCCTCGGGCAGCGGCGCATCCAGCTCGGGGAAGAGGGGGAGGCGAGGCGGTCCGGCGATGGGCGGTTGAGGATGAGGCGGCGAGGTCCAGGGCGACGGCGTCAGAGCGATGGGGTCGGAGCCGAGCCGCGTCGGGTAGCGGCAGAATCGGTCCTGCGCCCCCCGATCTAGATCGAGGGGGAGAGGGAAGAGATGAATGGGATCGTGAGGTGGGGGGCAATGGGGTGTCGGTGGTTAGGGTTTGGGTCGCCTCAGGGGATAAGGGAGTGGGGATGGGCCCGCCGGGCCAGCGGGCTGGTCGGCGGGGGCCGTTTGGCCCAGTTGGCCAGGGAGGTCCTTTTTATGTGTTTTGTTTTATTTGCACTTTTCTTTTCTGTTTTATTTTAGTTACACTTTATTTTCAGTTTAGTAAAATATGACAATAGCTCCGAAAATAGTGTTTCAAAATAACCCACTAACCTAAAAGTTTTTACCTCAAAATAAAATAGTTTATCATTTCATAAAATATCAAAGGCACATATTCAATCATTTCTACTACCATTTTAATCATTTTAGAGTATTAAAACATTTTATAAAACTGGGGTTTCTTCACCATAATTAACTTTGTTTTACTTGGCACAACCCGGACATTATAGTTTTAAGTTTGAAAACTTTTGTTGTTTGCCTCTATTTTGAATTTGAATTTGAATCGGTTTCGAACTAACGCGAGATTAGCAATAGCAATCGAGGTGACGTGGCATCATTAGCAAAGGTTACTGTAGCTTGATTATCCGGGCGTCACAATTCTCCTCCACTACAAGAAATCTCGTCTCGAGATTTAAGAGGTAGAGTAAGGGGAAAGGTGTGGTTACGAAATTCTATCGAGTTTTCTCGGTCTTGGTTGCTTTTCACGAAGAGGTCGATCCATAGCGTTGATTTCTTCATTCCTATGCATCGATGCATCATGATGAAGTTGTCGTCCTTTCTTCGGGATCTCCATCGCACTTACGATAGAATAAGGGGGCTATTCAGGAAGAACGGATCTCTGCAAAGTTGACTATCTAGTCGATAACATCGGGGAAGGTGGCGGAAAGTATGTCTCGAATTGAAACTTAAGAAAATATCGAGAGCAAGGTAAGAAGGTGCAATAAGAGTTTCAATCAGATAGGGAATCATTCGTTGCCTGAAACAGAGTGTGAAACGAGTTCAGAGCAACTAGAATAAGTATTGTGTTTGATACCAGAATTGATCACTAGGACGGTGGCTTGAGAATTACATACGAAACGAAGCGCAAGGGATAACTTCGAAACAGGGGTGTATAAGAGAGTCAGGTTTCGATCCAGTGGACATGTGGGTTATGGGCCCACCATGTGGGTTGAAAGTAGGAAGGGTGGTGACATCTTGCATAGCCGCGACATGGAGGCATGTCAGTGGATAGCTTGTCAGCTATGTCGGCAACAATGTCGGTACCAAGGACGGGAAACAAAGAGAACCATTTTCCTGCTCGTTGAATGAGGCGAACCAACTGGCAAAGTTCTCACCCATCGGTGGTTACCGGAATGTCATCAACAATAGTAACAGGGTCTTACAGACAGAGTGGTACAACAAGGTGCTTAACTAAGCAGGGAATTATCTCTGCTCAGTTAAGTCAGATTACAGGAAATGTTAAACAAAAGGATGGGAAGGAAAACACGATTATCAGATTAAATAGAACGATGGAAAGGAAAATTGTGATTACACACAATTGTTAGGAGTATATCCTTCCCATGGTCAAGCAGAACATGGCATCAGGGTAGGAGAGCAAGTACCCAACCATTCAGATAAGAGGCAAGGATTAATCAAGATGTTACCCATACAACGGTGTTTGGATAAGTGACCAAGAAACATTTAGCATCGCGCCTCCAATGTTCTTGTTGATGAGCGGGGTATCATAGTCATGCTTCGAGGTAGCAATAATATGGTGTTTCATTCAAGGGCCAGACTTTGGATACACAAATGATCCATCAGGAGCAACTTATACAATAAGTCTTACAATTTTCTTCAGGAAGAATGGTTACCCTTGCAAAAGAAATCATAATGACAGGTCCTCCAGCCAGGGGGGGTGCTAGGCATGACATCATATTACTGGGTCACCAAAGGACCAACATCATATCTCGTGGAAAGTTGTCCCAACCATCATACCTGACCTAGATTCAGATCCGATTGGTGTCATGATACCTCAGACTCAGGATGTCCGAGAAGAAAAGGTGCAACACAAATCAACGAAATTACATTGCAAGATTCTCGGGAAATGAACTATGGGAGCGAGTTCCGAAATAGTAGTTCATCTTTAAACCAAGGAGGGGATGAGGAGGTGGCTGATGGGCTCAGCGACAATTCATCGAGAATTCCAAATGGATGGATTTCCACAATAATGTGAACAAGAAAATGACACTTGTTAATTCAAATGATATAATGTTGTATGCTCGAGGAAAAACATAGACCATCAATCATTAGTTGAAAGGTGTGCCCGAAATATGGCCTTAGGCAGCAAGATCAATGTTAGAGTGTCGATTCAATAACCAACAGTCTAAGAACAAACTGTTGATCGTTAACTCCAAAGAAATAGGGTTGCTAGAAGTACGTAACTCAAACAACATCGTTAGCATATTGGTATCCCGGTTAAAAACAACACGAGGACCAAGGGAAGAATGGTGATGGTGAGAAGTATCATCATACCGAGAATTTCTAAGAGGAGGAGCAATCCCCACAACATTCTCGACATAAAAGACAGTAATAGTTCAAGGCAGGACACAACACTAGCTGGAGAGCAATTTGCATTCATAATGTGGACAAGTTCGCGATGGAAGGAAGTCAAGGGTGTTGTTGATGATAATAAAAATCATCGAGGGCAAGGAGGGTATTTATCATTAAGAATTCGATAGATATCTTGGAAGAGCTCAGAATGCTAATGATGATCACGACACATTTATCAAGAGATCTCATGAAGATGTAATCGATCGGCGATGACATCAAGTTTAACGAATGATGAAGCGAAAGGTTATTGGAACCATGGGTAGGACACAAACTTGAAATCAATTTTGTTGTTCAAGGAGAAATGATATGACGAGGAAGATCGACGTAAGATTAGCTCACCGTCGAAATTTGTGCTTCGGGAAGAACCAGATAGCACAGTTAAATTTAGCACGATAATGATGTAGCCGATGAGGCTAGGAATGACATGATGGAGTATTAAACTCGTAAGCAATGAATATTACTAAGAGTTGTCGAACCACAGTGCAGACTCGATTCACTATTCGGTGTTCTCGGTTGACTACAACCCAAAACTCATCGAGTGACTATGATATGGAAAGGTATTACTCTGGCACAAATTCATAAGATGTAGTGCAATGGCATGATATGCTCGAGATACCAGGGAGATAATACTCGAAGGCATATCAAATTAAAGGTTGAAGTGGGGTGTATTGCTCTATAGAATACAAGTGCCTTTACTTGTGTGAGAAATGGAATCAAAGGAAGAAATTATGGTCGGAACCACGATTGCAAAGGATCAATTCACAGATCCAGATGATATTTTCAAGGAAATAGTTATTATTGCAAGAAGCTTCCATGATAGGATCTACATCGTGTCCATGGGCATGAACACAAAGGTTCAAGATCGACTCCCATTTTGTCAATGCATAACCTTCCATTCACCTCTCGTATTTCAAAAATGACATTAGTTCTTGAAAGTTTTACCTGGTGCAATACCAGATAAGTATGACCCGTGAAATCTTTTGGGTTCACACGGATTAGGGAACGCGTAGGTTCAACCCATCAGGGTATCTTAGGAACATATACCACAAACTTCAATAGTAATTAACACAAGCTTGATAGTAGAGCATGGGTGACAAAAGGAGAGGATACAATTTACCGAATGCATTATGTATCAGGGAAAGATCTTCTCGAGGTTTTTGTATACGAAAGACACTGTCGGATGATATTACAACAAAGGATCCTGTCGGATTTAGGGTTCCGGCAGACCCTTGAGGTTCGAACACTGGGGTGCACGCGGAGGTTTCGCCTTCTACCTACCTGTTCCTCATCGAATCGCTATGATCTAAACTACGAGAAGCACAACGCAAGAGACACAGGGTTTATACTGGTTCAGGCCACCATTGTGGTGTAATACCCTACTCCAGTGTGTGGTGTGGTGGATTGCCTCTTTGGCTGATGATGAACAATACAAGGAAGAACAGCCTCGCAAGGGTCTGTTCTTGCAATGGCGTTGTCCCTTTGGAGGGGTTGATTCTAGATGCCTATCTTATCTCCAGATTCCTATCCAGATGCCTCTACCCTGAGGGTGGCTAGTCCTATTTATAGGAAAAGGCCCTGGGCCTCTTCCCAAATATTGAGCGGGAAGGGCGCCAACAATTGGACATTTTGAAGGGGAACATCTAGTACACGTATCCTGACTAAAGTTGGTCCTCGCCCGTCAAAGGCTCTGGTGGTGACGCCGACTTGGGCTCCACGGTGACCTCCATCCTGCCGTTGGACTAGTATTGGTCTTGTTGCACCGAAATGGATGCATTTGCTTGATGCTCTCGCTTGCGCTTGCTCCCCTTGCACCAAAGAGGAAAGAAGGACACTGCGCGGGCTGGCGCCCTTGGTCGTCATGGCTTGCGTCATGGTAACCTCGCGAGGTACCCCGCCTTGAACTCTCCGCCTCCTGGTGAGCCAGCCTGACAAGGCCGTGCCTGAGGAAGCTCCTTGTCGTCCGCCCCGCGAGGCTTGGCCCCTCGCGAGGGTCTTGAGCTTGTGTTGATGAAGATGGGCCGTGCTGGGCCCCCTTTGAGCCACGCCGTAGGCCGCAGGCAGGCAAGTCTGGGGACCCCCGTTCCCAGAATGCCGACAGTAGCCCCCGGGCACAAGGCGCGCCCGGACTTGGCCGAGCAGAGAGGCGAAAGGGCAAGTGCAAAGCGTTGCAGGCCCTAACAGCCTACGGCTTTGGGCGCCGTGTGGCGGCTGATTGGACGTGGGCGTCTCCGCTCCCCCACGGCGCCTCAGCAACTGCACGAACTAACAAGTCCCTGCATGCAAAAAACCGGTCATGATTACCTGCAGTCGCGGAGGCCGACGATTGGCCTCCTTTGCTTTAAGTACGGCACGCCGCGTGCCCTTCTAGTTCATCCCCTCTGGCTTCTCATTCTTCCTCATGGCCCCGCCAAGGAGGCTCTCAGCCGCAGAGAAGGGAAAAGCTCGCCAGGCCGAGCCTGCCTCTCCCCCGCCCAAGCGCGGTCGCGGCCGCCCTCGCAAGCACCCCGTGCCCTCCATGGCGGTTCCCCCGTGACCGCGGAGGTGACTTCCCGCGTGGTGACGGGCGGCCGGCCGCGGCTGGGGGTGTGTTTCAGCCGTGCGCCCCCCGAGGCCACGCTCTTGCGCAGCGGAGGTGCTGCCAGAGTTTGTTGTGTGGGCAGTGGAGCCGGCCAGCGCCCGGCTTCAGCTCCCTCGCTTCCTCCTAGGTGAGCTCCCGGCTGGCGCCCCGGGCGGCCTCTGGCTCCAGGCAGACGGCTGCTGCAGCCGGGCCTCGTGGGCTTCGCTGGAGGTCTTCGCGGCCGGGAGCCTGGCTCTGACCCGCGGCTGGCAGACGTTTGCCCGCGCGCGTGGCCTGAGTCGCCGGTGCACCCTGCACTTCAAGTTCGACGGCGACGCCACCCTCTACGTGAGGGTGTTTGGGGAAGATGGTCACCGCGCTGGGTGCTGCCCTAAAGACGACGGCCACGGCCGGGGACCCAGCCCCGGCGAGGATGGAGAGGGCAGCGAGCGTGCGGCTGGCGGCGCCCAGGATTCCTCAAGCTTCACTGGTTCCTCTTCGGGCAGCGACTCTTCTAGCAGCGGCCGCGGTCTGCCTCCACGCCGTCGTACCTGCTTGGAGGGTGGTAGCGGGTCCGCCCGCCGTCGCACCCTGGTGAAGCGCGAGAGGGAGTCCGCTTGAGCTCCGGAGGCAGCTCGGGCCCGGTGCCTGGCGAGCTTTGCCTGATTTGTTCCTTCCTCTCCCTTTTTCCTGCGCAAAAGACAGCTATGTGGGGGCCTCGTGGGGGCATGTTTGTGTTATCATTGTCAGTCATCGTAATGTTTCCGTTATTCTGGTATTGTTCCTTCTTGTCGAACGCCTGCGCGTAGGTAATCCCCAGCCTTGACCATGGGGCGACCGACCCAGGTCCTGTATTCGTGTCGCGGTGCCCGTGAGGCACGGACTGGAGGAATGCTCCTGTAGTGGACCCGGGTCGTGAGGTCTTGACCGAAAGGATCGAAACACTCGCGAGGGCGCCAGGGCCGTCCCCTCATGAGACCTCACACAAGAGAAATCGGGGCCGAAGGGCGAAAAACCGAAGAGCCATAAGTCAAAAGACAGCGACAGTTTCAATAAAACTTGAAATGAGAATGAACTAGCCAACTGCAGAAACCAAATGAAAAAGCCGCGTCCGGCACCTAGTCTAGTCTTCCACGTCTTCTCACCAGCACGGAGCTAAGTGCTGCCACTGGGCGTGGGAGGGAGCCCCAGGGCCTGAGGCCGGCGCTCCTGAGACTCCGGGGCGTGTACAGCCCCAACTCATTATTACGTGAGAGTGTCACGGGAGGCGAGCTTCACAGGCGTTGGCCTTCTTCACAGACTCCGGGCCTTTCTTCGGGGAAGCAAGCTTCACGGGCATTGGCCCTCTTCACAGGCTCCGGGCCTTTCCCAAAACGCGATAGCTTCACAGGCGTTCGCCTTCTTCACAGGCTCCGGGCCTTTTCCAAAAAGATGGTCTTCCCAGGCATTCGCCTTCTTCACAGGCTCCGGGCCTTCTCCAAAAATATGGTCTTCATAGGCATTCGCCTTCTTCACAGGCTCCGGGCCTTTTCCAAAAAGATGGTCTTCACAGGCATTCGCCTTCTTCACAGGCTCCGGGCCTTTTCCAAAAAGATGGTCTTCTACCTACATGTCGCGCGGGGGCTCTGAGCTCTGGGCTCCCTGAGGTTGATGCGGCCCGGGGGCCACCCTCAGTTGTTTATCACCAGCGCGGAGCATAGCGCTTCCGTATGTGTATGGGCATAGCCGCTCCTCGGCAGTGTCGTCAGCCAGCGCGGAGCATGGTGCTTCCACTGGTGCATGGGAGGGGGCTCCCCTCCGGGAGGAGCCCCGGGGCATGTACAGCCCCGCCCTGACACGTGGCTGGCACAGTAGGGCTTGACGAGGTGTATCTAGACACCCATGAGCCAGCACGGGACTCACGGGGCCCTACCTCAAGGCGGGTTGCGCCTGGCTCTGGGCATTATCTTGGAGTGTGTTCCTGCAAATTTGGCTAGATGTCGATTCTCTACGTCTTCGGGTCCCGGCTCTCGGGCTGGTCTCAGCCGTTGCTGGTATGCCGGGGCGCGATGCCGTGGGTAGACCAGAGGGTGAGGGCCGGAGAGCCGGTAGGAGCCCTGAGTCATGATGCTCAGGCACCCCCCCTTTAACGCGCAAGCTGGGTTAGATGTCGAAACTCTACGTCCTCGGGTCCCGGCTCTCGGGCTGGTCTCAGCCGTCACTGGCATGCCGGGGAGCGATGTCGTGGGCAGACCAGAGGGTGAGGGCCAGAGAGCCGGTAGGAGCCCTGAGTCGCGATGCTCAGGCACCCCCCCCTTAACGCGCAAGCTGGGTTAGATGTCGAAACTCTACGTCCTCGGGTCCCGGCTCTCGGGCTGGTCTCAATCGTTGCTGGTATGCCGGGGCGCGATGTCGTGGGCAGACCAGAGGGTGAGGGCCGGAGAGCCGGTAGGAGCCCTGAGTCGCGATGCTCAGGCACCCCCCCCTTTAACGCGCAAGCTTGCGACATCCAAGAAGAAAAAGGTACCATGAACAGGCACCGAACAACAAGCATGACGGGTCGAAGACATGGCCCTAAGATAAATGCAAGAGGGGTACATGCCACTGGATCTGACCCGAGCGGCTTTGGGATAATGCAGCTCGAGGGGCGCCCCCAGCAGAGTAAGCTAAGAACATGAAATAAAAGAGATACACGCCACAGGGACGAACCCACGCGGCTTGGGAACTGAGGGCGCTCCCAGCTGGAAATGAAACTAGAAAGATGTCACCTGATGACGCTGAAGACGAAGGGGTGTTGATGCAGCAGACTCAGTGGGCTGCGGGAGCAAATCCTCACGAGCCCCCAGGCCCTGGGGTCTCGGGAGGCTCCGGAGGCGCTGGTGGCTCCTTGCGGACCGTCTCCATCTCCACCAGGGCTGTGGAACGCCTGACCTCTTGAGCTTCCAGGATGGCCCTCATGATGCGCTGGTACGCAGCAGCTGCGTTCGGCGAGCCGTAAGGCATGCGAACGTAGCTGTGAGGTGGACCCTCGCAGCATCCCACTCGCGAAGGCCAGAGGCGCTCCTGAGACACGGCTTGGTTGAGCCCTGGTATGTTGATGCAGACGCGCAGCCCACCATCCTCACCTGGATGGGGGGCCACAGCGGGTAAGCGGCGGCTGCCTCTCATGACCCTTGACTCCTGTAGCTCCTGAATGGCCTTGCTGATGAACTCCTCAGGGTTTGGCCCTCCTTGCCTTGCTCCTTCTTGATGGAAACGTGCTTCGAAACACGCCTCGACATGGTGCGCAAGTTCCTCCCTCGTGATCTTGGCGAGGTCGACGGCCCTCCAGGGGAGAGCCCTCGAGCCCTGCCTGAGGAGGGCACCGGGCGCGCTTCCCTATGCGATGGAAGGAGGTTCCCCCTGAGCAGGCGCGGGTCCTGAGGGACCTGCCTCCTGAGGGGCTAGGCCGGCCGATGTCTTCTTCTTCTTGGGGGCGGCCTCGGGAAGCCTCCTGCTTCCGCGATCCGGGTCTTCCAGTGATGCGGCCTGAAAGGCAATCTCCAAGGAGCAAACTGCGTCTCTCTCTTCGCAGGGCACCGTGATGACTCCGCCGCTTCCTGGCATCTTGAGGATGTTGTAGCCGTGGCGGGTTACGGCCATGAACTTGGACAGCGCTGGGTACCCGAGGATGGCGTTGTACGGCAGGTGAATGTGGGCGATGTCGAAGTCGATGAGCTCGGTGCGGTAGTTGTCGCGTGCCCCGAAGGTGACAGGGAGGCGGACCTGCCCAATCGGGACCGTGGAGCCGTCGGTGACTCCGGAGAAAGGCTTGGTTGGCTGAAGCTGACTGTAGGGTACTTGGAGATTGTTGAATGTTTCCACGGACGGGACGTTGAGCCCTGCTCCGCCATCGATGAGGGTCCTGGTGACTTGCACGTTGCTGATGATTGGGGAACAAAGCGTCGGGAGGACTCCGGCCGTGGCCGCGCACTTGAGCTGATCCGCTGAGCTGAACGTGATGGCACACGCCGACCACCTGAGGGGGCGCGTGGCCTCGAGCTTGGGGAGGACTGCATTCACTTCTCGAGCGAACTGCTTGAAGATGCGCTGAGAGGCTGGGGCTTGAGCTCCGCCTAGGATGCAGGCGATCGCACGTGGTTCCTGGAAGCCCCCAGCCCCCTCGTCCTGATGACGGTCCTCATTTCTCCTTGGCTGCGGCGGTAGCCGAGGGAGGCCTGCGTTACCTTGCGGGCGATCCTCGCGAGGCTGATCTCTCCAGCCTTCCTCGCGAGGCGGGTCCTGCCAGCGATCCTCCCGAGGTTGGTCGCGCCACCCTTGACATGGGCAGTGGTCATCCCAGCGCCCTGTGTTCCTTCCTCCTCCTTGTTCGTAGCCCCAGTCGCTGCGGTCGGGACGCCGGCCAGTCCGTCCTTCACGCACGGCCCGGAGCTCTTGGCATTCATTGGTGTTATGGGTGTGGAGGTCGTGGTACATGCAGTACCGACTGCCCTTGGAGGATTCGGGCTGATCTCTGCCCAACTTGGTGTCTGGTTCTGCTGCGAGCATGGCAGCCCCTTTGTGCTTCACGTCCTTGGCCTTGGGATTCTTATCTTCAGGGTCTGCGGCAGGCAACTCAAGGAGGGAGAGACGCCCTTCCTCAGCCCTGGCGCACTTGGTCGCCAGGTTGAACAGCTCCAAGGAAGTGCACAGATCTTCATGCATTGCGAGCTCCTCCTTCATTTTGACGTCACGCACGCCATCAGAGAAGGCTGAGATGATGGCCTCCTCGGTCACCTTAGGAATCTTGAGGCACGCATTGTTGAAGCGTTGGATGTACTTCTACAGGGTTTCCCCTGGTTGCTTCTTGATGCGGTGCATGTCGCTCACAGCGGGTGGCCGGTCGCGGGTACCTTGGAAGTTGGCGATGAAGCGGGTGCGCATCTCGTCCCAGGAGGAGATCGTGCCTGGGGCCAGGTTCAGAAGCCAAGTGCGGGCCCTGTCCTTGAGAGCCATGGGAAACCAGTTCGCCATGACCTTCTCGTCTCCATTGGCAGCCTCGATGCCCTGCACAGCTCATAGAGCTGGAGGAACTCTGAAGGGTCAGCCGTGCCGTCGTAGCGAGGAGGCAGGTCTGGCTTGAACTTTCCGGGCCACGCGACGGTGCGTAGCTCGGTGGTGAAGGCGCGGCAGCCCACTGTGGCCACAGGGGGCCTTGGAGGACGAAGGGCTCGGTCCTGCGGATCCACGTGCGCCGCAGCTGGGTGCAGCGCGGGGTCTTGACTTGCTGGAGCAGGAGCGTGGTCGGGACGAGCCGGAGCAGGGAGCGCTCGGGCAGCTTCTCGAGGGCGAGGGACCTCTTGGCAGCTCTGCTCCTGCCGCGCTGGTTCCGGACGGGGCGGATTTCGCACAGGGGTCGCACGCCTCGGAGCCAGGGCGCCTTCTTGAGGGGGAGGCGGCTGAGGCGCCCCAGGAGCTTCATTGCCCGCGCATGGCGGGGCGCGGTGCAGCGAGAAAGATGGCGCGGGGGAGCCCCCAGCGGCGCGGACGAGTTTGGCGACTCGCTCGAGCCATTCTTCGTAAACATCGTCGACGGGGTGGTAGCGCAGGAGCTCGTTTGCCGCGATGAGCGTAGCTCGAGCCTCCATGGCCGCGCGGGGCGCGCGTGACGAAGAACCAGCGGGGGTGAGCGAGGGCATAGCGGTGCGGCCGTCTCGCCTCATGGACGGGTGCTGGGACGATGCTTGCTGCTCGTTCACTGCCGGACCGGTGGCGGCGTTGACGGCAGGTGACGGGGAACGACGGGGGCGCCCGCCGACGGGAGCCGTCTGGGCGATGCGGGAAGTGAGGGCGGCTCGGCGCTCGGCGCGAACCCGGTGTGCGTCAGACATGGACGCGACGGTCGGAAAAGAACAGGGTGACGGAAGACGAATTCCGGAGCACCCCCTACCTGGCATGCCAAATGTCGGATTTAGGGTTCCGACAGACCCTTGAGGTTCGAACACTGGGGTGCGCGCGGAGGTTTCGCCTTCTACCTACCTGTTCCTCATCGAATCGCTAAGATCTAAACTACGAGAAGCACAACGCAAGAGACATAGGGTTTATACTGGTTCGGGCCACCATTGTGGTGTAATACCCTACTCCAGTGTGTGGCGTGGTGGATTGCCTCTTTGGCTGATGATGAACAATACAAGAAAGAACAGCCTCGCGATGGTCTGTTCTTGTAATGGCGTTGTCCCTTTGGAGGGGTTGATTCTAGATGCCTATCTTATCTCCAGATTCCTATCCAGATGCCTCTACCCTGCGGGTGGCTAGTCCTATTTATAGGCAAAGGCCCTGGGCCTCTTCCCAAATATTGAGCGGGAAGGGCGCCAACAATTGGCCATTTTGAAGGGGAACATCTAGTAGACTTATCCTGACTAAAGTTGGTCCTCGCCCGTCAAAGGCTCTGGTGGTGACGCCGACTTGGGCTCCACGGTGACCTCCATCCTGCCGTTGGACTGGTCTTGGTCTTGTTGCACCGAAATGGATGCCTTTGCTTGATGCTCTCGCCTGCGCTTGCTACCCTTGCACCAAAGAGGAAAGAAGGACACTGCGCGGGCTGGCGCCCGGCTGGCGCCCGTGGTCGTCATGGCTTGCGTCATGGGCACCTCGCGAGGTACCCCGCCTTGAACTCTCCGCCTCCTCGTGAGCCAGCCTAACGAGGCCGTGCCTGAGGAAGCTCCTTGTAGTCCGCCCCGCGAGGCTTGGCCCCTCGCGAGGGTCTTGAGCTTGTGTTGATGAAGATGGGCCGTGCTGGGCCCCCTTTGAGCCACGCCGCAGGCCGCAGGCAGGCAAGTCTGGAGACCCCGTTCGCAGAACGCCGACAGATCCAATGGTCCATAGCAGATCTGATGTGAGAATCGACACACAATCAGAAGAAGAAACAATGCAAAGTCATTGGGGTATAGAAACAACAAACTAATTCAAGGCTCAATTGCAAAGGAATTTATGATTTCCAAATCAAGGGATCAAAAGCAAATGTTCTGATCGAAAATGAATAAGTTCAATAGACTTAGAAGCACAACCGATCAAGGCATTGATTGGTCAAGAACCAGCTGATATCCAAATGACGTCTGAGTCAAAAGGATTAATTCTAGGAGCTGACTCAGGATTGCGAGCATTCGCAACATATTGAATCAACAGACTCAAGATGATAATGACAAGGGATGCCAATAAGATTATGAGACTTATGGGATTAACCATAATGCAAGCAAGCAATAATTTCAAGAGTAATAGGTTGTTCAGGATTTTTGGAAGATCGAATGGTATTTCAAAGACAATTGTGAAATGCATTAATCAACTGGGAAAGAACGGATACTCGATAAGTGCGAGAAATTATTCGTAGGGTGTATTCATGTGGTAAGAATTGCAAGGCAGTAAGCTCAAAGGATTTTCGGAGCAACGGAGAGCAGTTCGGGTCATCTGTAATATTAAGATACAAAGGATTGAATGTAAGAATGGCACATGTATATAGTCATCCATAAGGATATAACAATGGTAGGGAGTTTGTAAGGACGATGGGCACAAGTGTCTCGGAAGAACATCGTAGAGTATCTTTGGAATCCTTCGGTGCACCAAGCAATCATCTGGAGTGAGGGGCTCTCCGGGAGAAAGTAGTTACGAGAACCTAGTGTTAGAGTTAGCAAAAATCATTTAACCCGAATAGAAGAGATGACAAAGTCCCAGAGTATAGGTCGAGGAATAAAAGATCCTAATACCACCCAAATGGTGACGTGGGCCCATGAGCTGCATAGCCATGTTAGTAAAACAGTTTTGCAATGTCTAGACTCGACTTCGGCCAAGGAGTGTGGAAGGGGGATTCCTATAGGCAGTCGGCTCTGATACCAACTTGTGACGCCCCCGATTCAATCGTACACTAATCATGCACGCAAATGTGTACGATCAAGATCAGGGACTCACGGGAAGATATCACAACACAACTCTAAAATAAAAATAAGTCATACAAGCTTCATATTACAAGCCAGGGGCCTCGAGGGCTTGAATACAAATGCTCGGTCATAGACGAGTCAGCGGAAGCAATAATATCTGAGTACATACATAAGTTAAACAAGTTGCCATAAGATGGCTAGCACAAACTGGGATACAGATCGAAAGAGGCGAAGGCCTCCTGCCTGGGATCCTCCTAAACTACTCCTAGTCGTCGTCAGCAGCCTGCACGTAGTAGTAGGCACCTCCAGTGTAGTAGGAGTCGTCATCGACAGTGCCGTCTGGCTCCTGGGCTCCAATGTCTGGTTGTGGCATCCGAGAAGAAGAGGAAAACAGGGGAAAAGAGGGAGCAAAGCAGCCGTGAGTACTCATCCAAAGTACTCGCAAGCCAGGATCTACAGTGCATATGCATGGGTATATGTGTAAAGAGGGCATATCGATGGACTGAACTGCAGAATGCCAGAATAAGAGGGGGATAGCTAGTCCTAAGGTCAAGGTATAACTCTGGGTCGTCCTTTTACCGAGGGACACGGCTATTCGAATAGATTAACTTCCCTGCAGGGGTGCACCACATAACCCAACACACTCGATCCCATTTGGCCGGACACACTTTCCTGGGTCATGCCCGGCCTCGGAAGATCAACACGTCACAGCCCCACCTAGGCACAACAGAGAGGTCAGCACGCCGATCTAACTCCTATGCGCACAGGGGTCTAGGCCCATCGCCCATTGCACACCTGGATGTTGCGTATGCGGCCGATGAGCAGACCTAGCCTTCCTTATACAAGGACAGGCATTCCAGTCCAACCCGAGGTGCGCCGCTCAGTCGCTGACATCTAGAAGGCTTTGGCTGATACCACGACATCGAGTGCCCATATCTTTCCCGTGTAGTTGGTTAGTGTGTATAGGCCAGTGGCCAGACTCAAATCAAATACCAAGATCTTGTTAAGCATGTTATTATGAAGCAACCTGCGAATGCCGACCAGGGCCAGGCCCACCTCTCTCCTAGGTGGCCTCAACCTGCCATGTCGCTCCACCACAAAGATCCACATAGAGGGTCGTCGGGAAAGTATGTCCTTTCAGCCCCCAATTCGTGAATCAACCGCGGGTACTCAACGAGCTGAACCAACTTTAGTCACCATTTGTATAGTATGTATGTATAGTATATACCCGTGATCACCTCCCGAGTGAACACGGCCCGATAGTATAGCAAGGCAGACTGACAAGAATGTAGGGCCACAGATGATAAACTAGCATCCTATACTAAGTATTTAGGATTGCAGGTAAGGTATCAACAGATGTAGCAACAATGTCAGGCTATGCATCAGAATAGGATTAACGTCAAGCAGTAACATGCTACACCACTCTAATGCAAGCAGTATAGAGGAGACTAGGCGGTATCTGGTGATCAGGGGGGGGGCTTGCCGGGTTTCTCTGACTAGAAGGAGGGGTCGTCAACATCATAGTCGAACTGGCAGCAGCAGCGTCAGTCTCGTAGTATACCGGAGAGAAGAGGGGGAAGAAACAATGAATACAATGCAAACAGATGCATAACGATGCATGACATAACAAGTAACGGTGTCAGGTGTGCCCGAACGCAGTAGGAGGTGATACCGGTGAAGGGGGGAAACATCCGGGAAAGTATCCCCGGTGTTTTGTGTTTTCAGACAGATGCACCGGAGGGGAAAGTTGCAGGTTCGCTATGCTAGGGATGTGTGGCTGACGAACGGGCTGCGTATTCGGATTCGTCTCGTCGTTCTGATCAACTTTCATGTACAAAGTGTTTTCATCCGAACTACGGATTATTTTATATTAATTTCCAAAGTTTTAATTCATTTTCTAATTTATTTTAATTTGAAATTAATGTTAAATTGCTAGATGTACCCAGCACAGTGTACACAAAAATTGTACACTGGCTGACATGTGGGGCTAGGGGGACCCCGTTGACCAGTCAAACTTTCACTGGTCAACAGGGGGTGGGGCCCCCTGTCATTGACTGGTCAGCAAGGGCACTGCGGGCGGTCGACGGCGAGCGGCGCCAACAAAGGGTGCGCCAGTGATGTAGAGCAGCAACAGGGGTTGGCCACGAATCGGGGGTGCGGGCAGCAGGAGGAGCAGGGAAGGCGACGGAGCCGAGGGCGCCGGCGACGGGGCGAGCGGTGAGTGGTCAGCGCGAAGGCGAGGGACAACAGATCGGCGGAGGCGGCCACGGTGGGCACGCGCGGGGCGGGCCGTGTACGAGGCGAGGCCACGGGCGCTAGGTGCGGGGCGAGCGCGGTTCTGCGAGGCGAGAGGGGAGAGGAGGTCGAGCCTCACCGTGCGCGTAGGGGATTGGCAGTGGGGCGCGAGGAGGAGGAGGGGGACGAGGCGACGATGAAGAGGATGCAGGCCGGCGGGGTGGCTCCGGTGTCGTGGCCTCCGGCGAGGTCCTCGGGTAGCGGCGCATCCAGCTCAGGGAAGAGGGGGAGGCGAGGCGGTCCGGTGATGGGCGGTTGAGGACGAGGCGGCAAGGTCCAGGGCGACGGCGTCAGAGCGATGGGGTCGGAGCCGGGCCGCGTCGGGCAGCGGCGGAATCGGGCGTGCACCCCGGTCCAGATCGAGGGGGAGAGGGAAGAGATGAAGGGGATCGTGGGGGGGCAGTGGGGTGTCGGTGGTTAGGGTTTGGGTCGCCTCAGGGGATAAGGGAGTGGGAATGGGCCCGCCGGGCCTGTGGGCTGGTCGGCGGGGGCCGTTTGGCCCAGTTGGCTAGGGAGGTCCTTTTTATTTGTTTTGTTTTATTTGCATTTTTCTTTTTTGTTTTATTTTAGTTACACTTTATTTCCAGTTTAGTAAAATATGACAATAGCTCCGAAAATAGTGTTTCAAAATAACCCACTAACCTAAAAGTTTTTACCTCAAAATAAAATAGTTTATCATTTCATAAAATATCAAAGGCACATATTCAATCATTTCAACTACCGTTTTAATCATTTTAGAGTATTAAAACATTTTATAAAAGTGGGGTTTCTTCACCACAATTAACTTTGTATTACTTGGCACAACCCAGACATTATAGTTTTAAGTTTGAAATTTTTTGTTGTTTGCCTCTATTTTGAATTTGAATTTGAATCGGTTTCGAACTAACGCGAGATTGGCAACAGTAATCGAGGTGATGTGGCATCATTAGCAAAGGTTACTGTAGCTTGATTATCCGGGCGTCACAGATGCTATGATCAATTTGATACTTGATAATTGTTTTGAGATATGGAGGTGGTAATATTAGAGTCATGCTAGTTGGGTAATTGTGAATTTAAAGAATACTTGTGTTGAAGTTGGCAAGTCCCGTAGCATACACGTATGGTAACTGTTGTGTAAAAAAATTGAAACATGAGGTGTTCTTAGATTGTCATCCTTATGAGTGGCGGTCGGGGACGAGCGATGGTCTTTTCCTACCAATCTATCCCCCTAGGAGCATGCATGTAGTGCTTGGTTTTTGATGACTTGTAGATTTTTGCAATAAGTATATGAGTTCTTTATGATTAATGTTGAGTCCATGGATTATACGCACTCTCACCTTCCATCATTGCTAGCCTCTTCGGTATTGTGCATTGCCCTTTCTCACCTTGAGAGTTGGTGCAAACTTCGCCGGTGCATCCAAACCCCGTGATACGATACGCTCTATCACACATAAACCTCCTTATATCTTACTCAAAACAGACACCATACCTACCTATTATGGCATTTTCATAGACATTCCGAGATATATTGCCATACAACTTTCCACCGTTCCGTTTATGATGACACACATCATCATTGTCATATTGCCTTGCATGATCATGTAGTTGACATCGTATTGTGGCAAAGCCACCTTCATAAATTCATATATGTCACTTTTGCATCATTGCCCATCCCGGTACACCACCGGAGGCATTCATATAGAGTCATATCTTGTTCTAGTTTTGAGTTGTAACTCATGAGTTGTAAATAAATAGAAGTGTGATGATCATCATTATTAGAGCATTGTCCCTTATAAAAAAAGGCCAAAAAAAGAAAAAAATAAGAAAGGCCAAAGAAACAAAAGGCCAAATAAAAAAAGGCCCTAAAAAAGGGGAAAATAAAAAGGGGGAGAATGTTACTATCTTTTTCCACACTTGTGCTTCAAAGTAGCACCATGTTCTTCATATAGAGAGTCTCATTTGTTGTCTCTTTCATATACTAGTGGGAATTTTTCATTATAGAACTTGGCTTGTATATTCCAACGATGGGCTTCCTCAAAATGCCCTAGGTCTTCATGAGCAAGCAAGTTGGATGCACACCCACTTAGTTTCATTAGTTGAGCTTTCATACATTTATAGCTCTAGCGCATCCGTTGCATGGCAATCCCTACTCCTCATGTTGACATCAATTGATGGGCATCTCCATAGCTCGTTGATTATCCTCGTCAATATGAGACTTTCTCCTTTTTTGTCTTCTCCACTCAACCTCCATCATCATATTCTATTCCACCCATAGTGCTATATCCATGGCTCACGCTCATGTATTGCGTGAAAGTTGAAAAAAGTTTGAGATTGCTAAAGTATGAAACAATTGCTTGGACTGTCATTGGGGGTGTGCAAGATGAGAGTACTTTTGTGTGACGAAAAGGAAGCATGACCAAACTATATGATTTTGTAGAGATAAACCTTCTAATGCCATGTTATTTTGAGAAGACATGATTGCTTTGTTAGTATGCTTGAAGTGTTACTATTTCTTATGTCAATATGAACTTTTATTTTGAATCATTTGGATCTGAACATTCATGCCACAATAAAGATAATTACATTAAGAATTATGCTAAGTAGCATTCCACATCAAAAATTATGTTTTTATCATTTACCTACTCGAGGACGAGCAGAAATTAAGCTTGGGGATGCTTGATACGTCTCCAGCGTATCTATAATTTTTGATTGTTCCATGCTATTATATTACCTGTTTTGGATGTTTATGGGCTTTACTTTACACTTTTATATCATTTTTGGGACTAACCTACTAACCGGAGGCACAGCCCGAATTGCTGTTTTTTTGCCTATTTCAGTGTTTCGAAGAAAAGGAATATCAAACGGAGTCCAAACGGGATGAAACCTTCGGGAGCGATCTTTTTGGAACAAATGCCAACCAGGAGACTTGGAGTGGACGTCAAGCAATAAGTGAAGCAGCCACGAGGGTGCCCGGCGCGCCCCCCTGGGGTTGGGCACGCCCCCCACCCTCGTGGGCCCCTCGATCGTCAACCGGCGTACTTCTTCCTCCTATATATACACCCGTACCCTGAAAACATCAGAAGAGACCACAAAAACCTAATTCCACCGCTGCAACCTTCTGTCTCCGCGAGATCCCATCTTGGAGCCTTCGTCGGTGCTCCGCCGGAGGGGGAATCGACCATGGAAGGCCTCTACATCATTTGCAAGGCCTCTCCGATGAGTTGTGAGTAGTTTACCACAGACCTTCGGGTCCATAGTTATTAGCTAGATGGCTTCTTCTCTCTCTTTGAATCTCAATACAAAGTTTTCCTAGATCTTCCTGAAGATCTATTCGATGTAACTCTTTTTGCGGTGTGTTTGTCGAGATCCGATGAATTGTGGGTTTATGATCAAGTTTATCTATGAGAAATATTTGAATCTCCTCTGAATTCTTTTATGTGTGATAAAGTTATCTTTGCAATTCTCTTCGAATTATCAGTTTGGTTTGGCCTACTAGATTGATCTTTCTTGCAATGGGAGAAGTGCTTAGCTTTGGGTTCAATCTTGTGGTGTCCTTTCCCAGTGACAGCAGGGGCAGCAAGGCATGTATTGTATTGTTGCCATCGAGGATAAAAAGATGGGGTTTATATCATATTGCATGAGTTTATCCCTCTATATCATGTCATGTTTCTTAATGCGTTACTCTATTCTTCATGCACTTAGTACTCTAGATGCAGGCAGGATTCAGTCGATGTGTGGAGTAATAGTAGTAGATGCAGGCAGGAGTCGATCTACTTGTCACGGACGTGATGCCTATATACATGATCATGCCTAGATAATCTCATAATTATTCGCTTTTCTATCAATTGCTCGACAGTAATTTGTTCACCCACCGTAATACTTATGCTATCTTGAGAGAAGCCACTAGTGAAACCTATGGCCCCCGGGTCTATCTTTTATCATATAAGTTTGCCATCTACTTTTGTTTGCATCTTTTACTTTCCAATCTATATCATAAAAATACCAAAAATATTTATCTTATCATATTATCTCTATCAGATCTCACTTTCGCAAGTGGCCGTGAAGGGATTGACAACCCCTTTATTGCGTTGGTTGCGAGGTTCTTGTTTTTTTGTGTAGATGTGTGGGACTTCTCAGGAGCCTCCTACTGGATTGATACCTTCGTTCTCAAAAACTGAGGGAAATACTTACGCTACTTTGCTGCATCACCCTTTCCTCTTTAAGGAAAACCAACGCAAGCTCAAGACGTAGCAGTTGCCGAGTGGCCCTCTTGGGCAATGTCTTCTTGGTCCTCTTGGACACGTGAGATAAATCTTCAGACTGCACACTGGATTCAGGCGGTGCAGTATTCAGTGGCTTCCTGGTTCAAGCTTTTGGTGCAGCAGAGGCAGATGGCTTTGAAGCTTTTGCCTTCTTCTTCTTCTGCTTTGGTGGTGATGGAGCATCATCAGAATCAACTTCTTTAGTAGATTGCTCCACAACAGCTCTCTGGGCAGCAATATGACACAAAAGCCCATCAAAGTTGGCGAAGGGGACAATCCTATTCTCGTTTGCTTCACGAGTCCCATCTGGTCTTAGAGCAGAGGGGCCAGGGTTGAAGTTGAGGCCAAACTCTTTTTGGTTCTTGATAGCAGAATCTTTTGCAAACTATAAGTTGCGCTTGAAAATATTGTATTCATGACACCATAAGAGAGAAGATGGATCAGCATTCTCAGGATGTGGTCCTCTCGCCATACAGGGATAGAACCCTTGTTCAATAGATTCAGCCTTGTTCTTGGGTACCAAGCCGCGATACAGACAGTCACCCCACGGGCGCTTGATGGCATTCTTTTCAGCATATTCAGGTGTTACAAACCTATATTTGAACCATTGCTTTTCCCAATATCTTATGATCCACTAGATCCGGTTCTTGCATTGGGTGTAACTTTCCTCTGGGTCAGACTTGTATAGATCATAAAGATCTTCAGGCAAATCAAGTGCAGTGTTGCCACGGTGGTGTCTGCCACCTTTCCCTGCGGACTCCTCTGAGGCCATAATGTTATGATTGATTGGCTCCAAAATAGTGAAAGGTTTCCGTCTGCTGGTTAGACAAGAACTGGCTTCAGGAGATTTGATGTGACGCTGTAAGTATTCTACAAATGAATGCAAACTATGAGAACCAAGGATTCTCCCACGGACATGTACATGTGACAGCATTAGAGATGTGAGGGAAGGGGAAGAGGTCATATGCATTCTCAGAAGATTTTGAACATAAATCAGTTTAGAAGACATTGACCTCACGATGCGAAGACATTCAGTTAATGAAGGAAGTTGGTTCCAGATTTGTACGAATCCGCGAATAGGTACAAGTGAGGAATCTAACTAGTTTTGACGCCTAAGTGAACATACTTTGCAATGTATGAGATTCACAAAGAGACAGATCCAGATTTGGAAGTGTATAAACCACTTTTGGTTGAAGTAGATGGATTTGGCAGATCGAAAAGACTGTAAAAAATAGGTTTTAATTACCACAGATGAACTGTTGGACGAAGTAGAAGGGAGGCCGAGCAGTCCAATCTCGCGCGCCCTAACTTGGCGGCGGAAGACACCTACGGCAGCAGCGGAGAGGGAGAGGTCCACGGCCGGCGTGAGGACGGCGTCGAAGAAGTCATGGCAGCTAAGCGCTTCATCTCTGGCATCAACGCGAGCTAGCGGAGGCGCTAGGGTTTGAGCGAGGTGGCGAGCTGGAATAACAGATATTGACCGCGAGGGGTGAGTATTTATAGGAAGGAGGAGGGTGGTGCAACACAATTACACAGGTGCCCCTGGCGGTTCACATCTCAGGAACACCTGCCATGCATGCAACTTGTCAAGTGTTGATCTATGTTCTCGCGCACGCCTAGATTGTCGGGTGGTCGTTCCGGCTTCTCCGGTTTTCAGGCAAAAGGATAGAACATTAAAAGCAATTTGTAAATATGTGTCTCTGTATCTTCTGCTGCCAAGGACGCAGAGAAGATATTCGACAAGTGTCAACAGAATGCACATGACTTGGACAGAAAGAATTTTAGGGAGTAGCACAGAAGGGATTAGGGTCCGATCACATTCACTTAGGTCAGAAAAATAGCAACATGAAGACATAGCTATAAGTGAATGTTGTAGAGGACAGAACACATATTGAAGACAAATCAACATTGCGAAGATATAGATTTTGAAGATAAACCAATGTTCAAGACAAACAAAATGCGAAGATAATGCAGCTTGACACCAAATGAAAATCCTCGAAAAGTGTTGGTGGTGGCATTACCCACCGTATAGGAAGTATTAGACCCATACACAACCACAATTATCATGGCGCTCCGAAGTCAAACTCCATGTTAATGTTTTCATACTCAGAGGGCAAGTCTTCATTTATTAAAGAAATACGTTACTTCGTGTGTTGCACATCTAAGTCATCAACATGCATAAGCGTTAGGATGTGTGTCCATTCACTAGACATTTGAGGATTCTAAGATATTTAGCTCACACCGCAACTTGCAAAACCTCTTCTCATCAAAGGGCTTAGTGAAGATATCAGATGAGGAAACAGCTTTTGCCTTCACAACACGGGTTCGGCCATAGTTGGGGCCATAGATATCACGCTTCTCAGATAGCTGGAACTCCTGTGTGTTCAGCCTATCGAGCATGTCAGATGGATTGAGATCTTTTAAGTCACGACGTTCTTGAATCATCGGGGCTAAGGTGTCAAATGAGTTCTCAAGTGATCTCAGAAGCTTCTTCACGATCTCATGCTTGGTGATCTCAGTGGCGCCGAGAACACGCAGCTCATTGGTGATAATAGTCAAGCGATCGAACGTGAGCTGGACATTTTCATTGTCGTTTCTCTTGAAGCGGTTGAAAAGATTTGCAAAGAACATCAATTCTTGAGTCTCTCTGAGTTGAGATGCCTTCATTGACCTTGGACAGCCAGTCCCAAACCAGCTTTGCAGTTTCCAGTGCACTCACACGGCCATACTGCCCTTTGGTCAGATGACCATAGATGATGTTCTTGGCGGTTGAGTCCAATTGAGCAAATCTCTTGACATCAGCAGAGGTGACGCCTTCACCGACTTGGGGAACGCCAGTCTTAATGTCATACCAGAGATCAACATCAATGGCTTCAAGATGCATATGCATCTTGTTCTTCCAGTAGGGGTAGTCAATGCCATCGAAGACAGGGCACGCAGCGGTGACCTTGATTATGCCTGCAGTCGACATAGCTGAAACTCCAGGTGGTTAAACCGAATCACACAGAACAAGGGAGTACCTTGCTCTGGTACCAACTGATAGTGCTAGTTATCGACTAGAGGGGGGTGAATCGACGATTTTTATGAAAGTCTTCAAAACACGGTGGCTTTGAAGACAAACAGGTAAATTGAGCCTATATAGTAAGCAGCAGAATGAAGACTACACTAGGCAAGCATTAATCTAGCATACAATATAGGGAAAGCATGAAGACTAACTGCAGCTAGGTAGACAGGATCAGTATGGAAGATAGTACGAAGCTAAATAGATAAGAGTTTTCACACAATGAAGTCAAACGAATCAGGCAGGCAAGCAATGACTTCACGAAGAAAAACTATAAAGTAAGGAGAGAAAGGGATAGAACCAGTTGCTTGGTGGAGACAAGGATTTGGTAGACAAGTTCTAGTTGTTGTGACAACTGTACGTCTAGTTAGGGAGGCTGATATTAAACTCAGAAGACTGTGTCTTCACCTTATTCCCCTTGAGCTAAGGACACCGAGTCCTCGCCCAATCACTCTGGTAAGTCTTCAAGGTAGACTTACAAACCTTCACAGACTTCGTTCACCGGCGATCCACAATGACTCTTGGATGCTCAGAACGCGACGCCTAACCGGCTGGAGGATTCCTCAAGTGTAATAAGTCTTCAGGTCTCTCAGTCAGAAAGACTTCAGTGATGCCTAACACTCTTTGGCTCTGGGTGTTTTGGGATTTGTCCTCCCAAGGATTTCTCTCTCAAATGCTTTGGAGGTGGGTTGCTCTCATACGACAGAAGCCATGCACTAACTCTAAGCAGCCACCAATTTATGGTGTAGGGGGTGGGCTATTTATAGCCAGGAGGCAACCCGACCTGATTTGTCCAAAATGACCCTGGGTCACTAAAGAACTGACACGTACCCAACGGTCAGATTTCAAACACATGCGGCATCTTAGCTTGGGCTACAAGCAAAGCTGACTCATCCATCTCTGGATAAGATTTTCTCCCATTGTCTTCGCTCGAAGACATAGGATTTGGTTGAGCATCACTTCAGTCACTCTGACTTTGTTCAATTGGACCCCATTAACAGTATGGTGGTTCCTATGACTCAATAAGAAGAAAAGGAAACTACAAAACAACTATGTCTTCGCACTCCATAGTCTTCAAGTGAATAGCTTCACGCGTCCTAATCTTCGTCGTGAATGTCGTCACGAACCACCACTGTCTTCAATGTCTTCACACATTTTTAGGGGTCATCTCTGGTAGGTAAACCGAATCAATGAGGGACACTACCTGTGTTATCCTACAATTCTCACAAACACATTAGTCCCTCAACCATGATTCTCGTCAATACTCCAAAACCAACTAGGGGTGGCACTAGATGCACTTACAGGATGCATGATACGTCTCCAATGCATCTATAATTTTTGATTGTTCCATGTTGTTATATTATCATTTTGAATGTTTTACAATCATTTTATAGTCATTTTATATCATTTTCAAAATAAATTTCTCTTTTGTGTGCTCTACCGCTCGAAATGTGGTGAAGGGTAGACAATATTTTACATGCTAGATGTGGTATTCTCATGATGAGTGTTAATTCACTTGTCATTGCACGAGAGTACAACAAAGGTATTAGGGATGCCTAGTCCCGAAATGAAAAATGAATTTACTTTATGTTGTCAAATAATAAATTCCTTGGAAAGTGCTGGTATGGAGGGCACCCGTCAATACGGTTAGCCATGAAAAGTGAAAGTAATGGTGGAAAAAGTAATAAACTTTATTTTCTGTTTGGGAACCGCCAATGATGTATCTAGCATGGAAAGTGTTGGGATGCTCCAATTCATTTTTGTTGGTGGGAAAAGTATGCCTCTCAAAAATATTTTTATCTCTCAATTTAAGATTTGAGCTCTGGCACCTCTACAACTCCCTACTTCCCTCCGCGAAGGGCCTTTCTTTTACTTATGCAATTTTTTATTTTGAATTTGAGTCTCCACTTTCTCTTATAAAGCACCAACTAAGGGGCACTATGATTGTATTTTAGCATTAGGTGTAGCTAATATTCGAGTGTGTTTCATGAATGGATCAATGATTGAGCATGATGAGCTAGGGATAACTTGCTTTAGTGTCCAGTGCCAGTTGTTGTTTTCTGCATGTTTTTTACATTGCAGGAAATCAATATCAAACGAAGTCCAAATGCAGCGGAACTCCTGGAGGATTTTTTGGACCAGAAGACATCCGGTGGGCCAAGGAAGCACCTTGGGGGTGGCTCGAGGGGAGCAGCACCCACCAGGACGCGCTAGGAGGCCCAGGCGCGCCCTGGTGGGTTGTGCCCACCTCGGATGCCCCTTTAATTGCCTCTTTGCTTTATAAATACCTCAATATTCCAGAAACCCTAGGGGAGTCAACGAAAATCAATTCCAGCTGGCGCAGAGTCCAGAACCAGCATCTCCAATCTAGACACCATCATGGAGGGTTCACCACTTCCATTGGTGCCTCTCTGATGATGCGTGAGTAGTTCTTTGTAGACCTACGGGTCCGTAGTTAGTAGCTAGATAGCTTCCTCTCTCTCTCTCTCTCTCTCTATCTATCTATCTATCTATCTCTCTCGATTATCAATACAATGGTCTCTTGCAGATCCATATGATGTAATTCTTTTTGTGGTGTGTTTGTTGGGATCCGATGAACTTTTAGTTTATGATCAGATCAATGTTTTTATCCATGAAAGTTATTTGAGTCTTCTTTGATCTCTTATATGCATGATTTCTTATAGCCTCATATTTCTTCTCCGATATTTGGGTTTTGTTTGGCCAACTTGATCTATTTATCTTGCAATAGGAAGAGGTGCCTTGTAGTGGGTTTGATCTTACGGTGCTTGATCCTAGTGATAGAAGGGGAACCGACACGTATCTATCGTTGCTACTAAGGAAAACAACATGGGATATATATCTTCGCAATAGATAAATGGATCTCATCTACATCATGTCATCATTCTTATTGCATTACTCCGTTTTTCCATGAACTTAATACACTAGATGCATGCTGGATAGCGGTCGATGTGTGGAGTAATAGTAGTAGATGCAGGCAGGAGTCGGTCTACTAATCTTGGACGTTATGCCTATATAATGATCATTGCCTGGATATTGTCATGATTATTTGAAGTTCTATCAATTGCCCAACAGTAATTGTTTTCCCACCATTTGCTATTTTTCTCGAGAGAAGCACTAGTGAAATGTATGGGCCCCAGGTCTCTTTTCATCATATTTGCCTTTGTGATCCATTGTCCTTTGCATTTATTTTAAGATCTATTAAACCAAAAATACCTTGCTGCAATTTATTTGTTCCGCGATATATTTATCCTATCTACCACTTTTACCTCACGTTATTTGCCTATCTTGAGGCGCCGTACCCGAAAGGGATTGACAACCCCTTTAACACGTCGGGTTGCGAGTATTTGTTATTTGTGTGCAGGAGCTATTTACATGGTGTGAGGAGGTTCTCCTACTGGTTCGATAACCTTGGTCTCATCACTAAGGGAAATACCTACTGTCGCCATACTGCATCATCCCTTCCTCTTTGGGGAAATAACAACATAGTTCTAGCAGACATCAAAAGGAATTTCTGGCGCCGTTGCCGGGGAGGATATTCAACATCAACCAGGTTCCTAATCACAAATCTCATCTCTTCACAATTTACATTATTTGCCATTTGCCTCTCGTTTTCCTATCCCCCACTTCACAAAAAAAAAATTCGTTTTATTTGCCCTCTTTTTCGTTCGCCGTTTTCTCGTCAGATCTATTTTTCATGTGCAATCTTGTTTATCACTCTTTGTCGTTATGGATTTCTCTTCTTCTATTGGGTGCACCCCCGAGAACGAGGTTCTCAACTTCAAACAAAGGGGAGGAGAAAATTTAAAAGATGCTTGGTATAGGATTTTCAATGCTCATAATAGATCTATCCATAAGTAATATACTGTTGTTCTTCTTCATTGTTTTTATGTGGGCATTACCACTTGGTATAGATTCATCCTTGATACGATTACCGGTGGGAATTTCTTGATGTGTCCTTCTCTTGATGCTTTTAATGCTTTGGGAAATTTAGTGGGTTCACCACCGCTCATGGTCAATGAAACAATATTGACTCTCGAGCATGTTATGGAAAGACTAGATGCTATTGAAAAGAAAATGGTTACCATAGAACATATTGAAAACTTGGATAGAAAAATGCAAAGTTATGCTACTAAGGTTGGTTCAAAAGTGGGAGACGTTTTTAAGTTGCTAAAAGAAAAGGGAACTATAATTCACAAAAGAATCGAAGAAAGTCCGTCTAGGATTGATAAAATTGAAGAAATTTTTTCTAATCTAGGAATGGTTTTTGCTTTTGCTAAAACTCCCGTGAAAATTAGCAAGATGACTCAAGTCACTAAAAATAAAGGTGCAATGATAGAAGGAGATCTTAAGATGATTAGTATCCATCCCAACTTTATTGAAGTCATAAGAGACCCTTTTTGCGAAAATAAGTTTTTCAATCTCATGCCTAGAAGTATTGTCGCTGAGAATTTATATGCAATTCTTGAAAAATACTAAGTGTTCGATCAAAGAATTGGACAAGGATGACAAAACTTAGATCCTACGTGTTATGCCTAGCTAGGTGCGTAAAACAATAGCGTTTGTTGGGAGGCAACCAATGAATTATTTTTTTGCTTTCTGTTCTTGTATGTTTGCACAATTATGCCACTGTTATGATTGTGTTTTTTGTGTTTTAGTTAGTCTTTGTGTCAAGCAAGGCCTTTGGGAAGACTTGGGTGAAAGTTTATTTGATCTTGCTGAAAAACAGAAACTTTTGCGCTCACGAAATTATTTTTCATTTTTAACAGAAGAGTGATTTTGAGTTGATTCTTTTTGCATAAGATTAATAGACAAATTCATCACGTCCACCAATTTATTTAAAAAAATCGAGTTACAGAAGTATTTGAAATATTCAGATTTCTATAGACTGTTCTGTTTTTGACAGATTCTGTTTTCTTTGGATTGTGTGCTTGTTTTGATGATTGTATGGTTTTCTTTGATGAGTTTTTGCCCTAGAGAAGTTGGAATACAGTAGATATAATGCAAAAACAAAATAAGAATAGGTTGCTACAGTACTAATAGTAGTGGTTTGGTTTCTTATACTAACGGATCTCACAAAGGTTTTGTTTGAGTTTTGTGTGATTGAAGTTTTCAAGTTTTGGGTTATATTACGATGGATGAAGGAATAAGGATTAGCAAAAGGCTAAGCTTGGGATGCCCGAGTCACCCCAAAATAATATTCAAAGAATTAGCAAGCAACTAAGCTTGGGGATGCCCCGAGTGACATCCCTGCTTTCTTCTAACAACCATCGCTATTTTACTTGAAGCTATATTTTTATTCGTCACATAATATGAGTTTTGCTTGGAGCATCTTGTATGATATGAGTCTTTGCTTGTTTTCGTTTGTGTTTTAAGTATTGAGTCCTTGCTGCACACACCCTTTTGAGAGAGCCAAAAAATTATGCTATGTTTGCTCCTATGCTTCACTTAAATTTTTTAGAGCCATGGATTTTCTCTAGTACTTCACTTATATCTTTCTGAGCATGGTGTGCTTTGTTATTTTTGAAGAAATGCTTCCATGCTTCACTTAGATTTATTTGGGAGTTAGTAAAATTTTAAAAAATTCTCTCTTGCTTCACTTAGATTATTTTGAGAGAAAGAACAAAAATATGCTCATGATCTTCACTTATATTTGTTTGAGCTTATCAAAAGCAACATATGAAATTAGCCCCAAAGTGATAGATATCCAAGGAGGATATAATAAAAACTTTCATGAAGATCATTGGACAAAATAAACTTGATTCTTACTAATGGTTTTGAGATATGACGATATGTTATGTGAGTCATGTTGATGAGTAATTGTGCTTTAGTAAGAATATTGATGTTAAGGTTTGTGATTCCCTATGCAAGCACGAAAGTCAATAGTTATGCAATGAAATTTATATCCTACTTATGGTGCGTTAGTCGGTGTTACTTATGCTTAATGCTTGGGTACGAGATTTTTGCTTTTTGGTTGGTCACTTCTCAATCTTTTTGCTAGCCTTCATTTTGTACTAAGTATGATCACTACTTGTGCATCCAAAACCATTTAAACCAGTTTTGCCTTATGAGTCCACTATACCTACCTATATGCGGTATTTCCATGCCGTTCTAAGCAAATTTGCATGTGCCATCTCTAATTTTCAAAATAAATTTCTCTTTTCTGTGCTCTACCGCTCGCGAGGCGGTGAAGGGTAGCCAATATTTTCCATGCTAGATGTGTTATTCTCACAATGAGTGTTTATTCACTTGTCATTGCACCAGAGTACGACAAAGGTATTAGGGATGCCCAGTCCCGAAATGAAAAATGAATTTACTTTATGTTATCAAATAATAAATTCCTTGGAAAGTGTTGGTATGGAGGGCACCCGTGGATACGGTTAGCCATGGAAAGTGAAAGTAATGGTGGAAAAAGGAATAAACTTTATTTTCTGTTTAGGAACCGCCTATGATGTATCTAGCATGGAAAGTGTTGGGATGCTCCAAATTGTTTTCGTTGGTGGGAAAAGTATGCCTCGCAAAAATATTTTTATCTCTCAATTTAAGCTTTGAGATCTCGCACCTCTACAAATCCCTACTTCCCTCCGCAAAGGGCCTTTCTTTTACTTATGCAATTTTTGTTTCGAATTTGAGTCTCCACCTTCTCTTATAAAGCACGAACTAAGGGGCACTATGATTGTATTTGAGCATTGGGTGTAGCTAATATTCGAGTGTGTTTCATGAATGGATCAATGATTGAGCATGATGAGCTAGGGATAACTTGCTTTAGTGTTGATATTTTGAAAGACATGGTTGCTTGTTGGTATGCTTGAGTATTAAAGTCTTCATGTCAAAACTAGACTATTGCTTTGAATCATGTAAAAGTCCATATGTCCATGCTATGAAGAAAAGAAATGTGATGAACATGTTAGGCAGCATTCCACATCAAAAAATCTGTTTTTATCATTTACCTACTCGTGGACGAGCAGGAATTAAGCTTAGGGATGTTGACACGTCTCCAACGTATCTATAATTTTTTATTGTTCCATGTTGTTATATTATCATTTTGGATGTTTTACAATCATTTTATATCTTTTTTGGTACTAACATATTGATATAGTGCCCAGTGCCAGTTGTTGTTTTCTGCATGTTTTTTACATTGCAGGAAATCTATATCAAACGGAGTCCAAACGCAGCGAAACTCCTGGAGGATTTTTTGGACCAGAAGACATCCAGTGGGCCAAGGAAGCACCTGGGGGGTGGCTTGAGGGGAGCAGCACCCACCAGGGCGCGCCAGGAGGCCCAGGCGCATCCTGGTGGGTTGTGCCCACCTCGGGTGCCCCATAAACTACCTCTTTGCTCTATAAATACCCCAATATTCGAGAAACCCTAGGGGAGTCGACGAAAATCAATTCCAGCTGCCGCAGAGTCCAGAACCACCAGATGCAATCTAGACACCATCATGGAGGGTTCACCACTTCCATTGGTGCCTCTCTGATGATGCGTGAGTAGTTCTTTGTAGACCTACGGGTCCGTAGTTAGTAGCTAGATGGCTTCCTCTCTCTCTCTCTCTCTCTCTCTCTCTCTCTCTCTCTCTCTTGATTATTAATACAATGGTCTCTTGGAGATCCATACGATGTAAGTCTTTTTGCGGTGTGTTTGTTGGGATCTGATGAACTTTGAGTTTATGATCAGATCTATGTTTTTATCCATGAAAGTTATTTGAGTCTTCTTTGATCTCTAATATACATGATTGCTTAGAGCCTCGTATTTCTTCTCCGATATTTGGGTTTTGTTTGGCCAACTTGATCTATTTATCTTGCAATGTGAAGAGGTGCCTTGTAGTGGGTTCAATCTTACGGTGCTTGATCCCAGTGATAGAAGGGGAACCAACACGTATGTATCGTTGCTACTAAGGCAAACAAGATGGGATCTATATCTTCACAATAGATAAACGGATCTCGTCTACATCATGTCATCGTTCTTTTTGCATTACTCCATTATCCATGAACTTAATACACAAGATGCATGCTGGATATCAGTCGATGTGTGGAGTAATAGTAGTAGATGCAGGCAGGAGTCGGTCTACTAATCTTGGACGTGATGTCTATATAATGATCATTTCCTACATATTGTCATGATTATTTTAAGTTCTATAAATTGCCCAATAGTAATTGTTTTCCCACCATTTGATATTTATCTCGAGAGAAGCTATTAGTGAAACCTACGGGCCCCGGGTCTCTTTTCATCATATTTGCCTTTGCGATCTATTTTCTTTTGCATTTATTTTAAGATCTATTTAACCAAAAATACAAAAATACCTCACTGCAATTTATTTGTTCCGTGATCTATTTATCGTATCTACCACTTTTACCTCACGTTATTTACCTATCTTGAGGCGTCGTACCCGAAAGGGATTGACAACCCCCTTAACATGTTGGGTTTTTGTATTTGTTATTTGTGTGCAAGAGCATTTATGTGGTGTGAGGAGGTTCTCCAACTGGTTCGATAACCTTGATCTCATTACTAAGGGAAATACCTACCATCGCTATACTGCATCATCCCTTCCTCTTTGGGGAAATACTGACGTAGTTCTAGCAGACATCAATGCATTATGGAAGGAGTAAAGATACTTGCCAGTAATCAGACTGAACTAGGTATGAAGATACCGGCGGTCTAATTTGGTCAAATAACATAACGATGACAAAGGGAATAACGTGTGTTGACATAGCGGTTCGACTGATAAAGATCTTCGTAGAATATGTGGGAACCAATATGAGCATCCAGGTTCCGCTATTGGTTATTGACCGGAGAGGTGTCTCGGTCATATCTACATAGTTCTCGAACCCATAGGGTCCGCACGCTTAACGTTCGATGATGATATGTATTATATGAGTTATGTGTTTTGGTGACCGAAGGTTGTTCGGAGTCCTGGGTGAGATCACAGACATAACGGGGAGTCTCAAAATGGTTGAGAGGTAAAGATTGATATATTGGAAGGTAGTATTCGGACACCGGAAGGGTTCCACAATGTATCAGAGTACCGAAGGGGTTTCCAGAACCCCTCGGGCAAAGATATGGAACCAGCTCACGTAGGCATGGCGCCCCCGCCCCCCAAGTGAGGAGTCCGAATTGGAATAGGGGAGGGGGCGGCGCCCCCCTTTCCTTCTCCTTCTCCTACTCCTTCCCCCTTTCCCCCTCCGATAAAAGGAAGAGGGGGTGAATCTTACTAGGAGCCCAAGTGGGACTCCTCCCACTTGGGGCGCACCTAGTGCCGGCCTCCTCTCCCTCCCTCCTTTATATACGGGGGGCGCCCCTAGAGAACACATCGATTGTTTCTAGCCGTGTGCGGCGCCCTCCTCCACAGTTTACGCCTCTGGTCATTTTCTCGCGGTGCTTAGGCGAAGCCCTGCACAGATTACATCACCATCACCATCACCACGCCGTCGTGCTGACGGAACTCATCTACTCCTTCGACCCTCTGCTGGATCAAGAGCTCGAGGGAAGTTATCATGCTGAACGTGTGCCGAACTCAGAGGTGTCGTATGTTCGGTACCCGATCGGTCGAAACGAGATGATGTTCGACTACATCTACCGCGTTAAGCAAACACTTCTGCTTTTGGTCTACGAGGGTACATGGACACACTCTCCCCCTCTCGTTGTTATGCATCTCCTAGATAGATCTGACGTGAGCATAGGATTTTTTTTTTGAAATTGCATGCTACATTACCCAATAGTGGCATCCGAGCTAGGTCTAAGCGTAGATGATATGCACGAGTAGAACACAAAGAGTTGTGGGCGGTGATCGTCATACTGCTTACCACCAATGTCTTATTTTGATTCGGCGGTATTGTTGGATGAAGCGGCCTGGACCAACCTGATACATCTCCAACGTATCTATAATTTATGAAGTATTCATGCCATGTTTACAATAATTTCATATGGTTTTGGTATGATTTGCATGGAACTAACCCGGACTGACGTTGTTTTTAGGAGAACTATTGTTGTTTTTTGTGCATAAATGAAAGTTCTCCAAACACTGCAAAACTTTTTGTGGATTTTTTATGGACCAGAAGAGAACCATTGGGCCAGAGCAGCACCTGGGGGTGCCCCAAGGGGGGCACAACCCACCAGGGCGTGCCTGGGCCCCCAGGAGCACCCTGGTGGGTTGTGCCCACCTCGGTGGCCTCTCGTACCCCTTCTTCGCCCTATAAATTCCCAAATATTTGGAAAACCCTCGGGGAGACCCTAGATCGGAAGTTCCACTGCCGCAAGCCTCTGTAGCCACCGAAAACCAATCAGGAGCCCGTTCCGACACCCTGCCGAAGGGGGAGATCATCACCGGTGGCCATCTTCATCATCCCGGTGGCCACCATGATGAGGAGGGAGTAGTCCACCCTCGGGGCTGAGGGTTTGCACCAGTAGCTATGTGTTTAATCTCTCTCTCTCTCTCTCGCCCGTGCGATCTTGAGATGTCACGATCTTGATGTATCATGGGCTTTGTTAACGTAGATGTATCATATGATGTTTCTCCCCTCTCTACACTTGTTGGGATGAATTGAGTCTTTACCCTTTGAAGTTTTGTCTTGTCGGATTGAATTTTCAGATCTGAGAACACATGATATATGTCTTGCATATGAATATTCGTGGTGACAATGGGGTATTATTTTGATTCACTTGATATATGTTATGGCACTCAACTTGCGGATTCCCGAGGTGACTTTGGGGTAATCTATGCATAGGGGTTGATGCACGTTTTTATTATCTTTTCTCTGATAGAAACTTTGGAGTCTCCTTGTAGTTCTTTGTGTGGATTGAGTATTATGAATCTGAAATTGTTTGATATATATCGTATAATTAACTCACGGATACTCGTGATGACATTGGGGTATCTAGGTGACAATAGAGTTGGTTGATATGCATCATATGGTGTTACTTTAGTACGAACTCTTAATTAGATCGATCGGAAAGAATAGCTTGCTGTTGTTTTAGTACGAACTCTAGGATAGATTGATCAGAAAGAATAGCTTTGAGGTGGTTTCGTACCCTACAAACAATTTATATCTTTTGTTCTACGCTAATAGGAACCCGGGAGTGATTCTCTATTGCACTTTGAGGGATAATCATATGATACAACTATGTTAGCATTGTTGAGAGATTGCACTAGTGAAAGTATGCACCCTAGGCCTGATTTTCCATCATTGCAATACCGTTTGTACTCCATTTTACTATTTACTACCTTGTCGTTTTTATTGTCCGCACTACAAAAACTCATATCTACTATCCATATTACACTTTTATCACAATCTCTTTGCCGAACCAGTGCACCTATACAATTTTCTATTGTATTGGGTGTGTTGGGGACACAAGAGATTTCTTGTATTTGATTGCAGGGTTGCTTGAGATAGACTATCTTCATCCTACGCCTCCCATGGATTGATAAACCTTAGGTCATCCACTTGAGAGAAAATTGCTACTATCCTACAAAACTCTGCGCTTGGAGGCCCGGCACGTGTCTACAAGAATAAAGTTGTGTAGTAGGCATCACAACCTTACATGACCACGTTCATGAGACCGGTTCCACCGACAGACATGCAACTAGTTTTGCATAAAGTTGATTGGCGGGTGTCTATTTCTCCAACTTTAGTTGAATCAAATTTGACTGCGGTCGGTCCTTGTGAAGGTTAAAACAGCAAACTTGATAAATCACCGTTGTGGTTTTGTGCCGTAGTAAGAACGATTCTTGCTAGAAGCATGTAGCAGCCACGTAAAACTTGCAACAACAAAGTAGAGGACATCTAACTTGTTTTTGCGGGGCATGTTGTGATGTGATATGGTCAAGACATGATGTGATATACGTTGTTGTATGAGATGATCATGTTTTGTAAAAGTTATCGGCAACTGGCAGGAGCCTTATGGCTGTCGCTTTATTGTATGAAATGCAAATGCCATGTAATTGCTTTACTTTATCACTATGCAGTAGAGATAGTCATAGAAACAATAGTTGGCGCGACGACCATGACGCTACGATGGAGAACAAGGTGTCAAGCCGGTGACGATGGAGATCATGACATTGCTTTGGTGATGGAGATCAAAAGCACAAGATGATGATGGACATATCATGTCACATATTTTGATTGCATGTGATGTTTATCTTTTTGCATCGTATTTTGCTTAGTAAAGCGGTAGCATTATAGGATGATCCCTTAACTAAATTTCAAGGTATAAGTGTTCTCCCCGACTATGCACCGTTGCGAAAGTTCTTCGTGGTGAGATGCTACGCCTTGAGCTTGCGTTGGTTTTCCTTGAAGAGGAAAGGGTGATGCAGCAATAGTAGCATAAGTATTTCCCTCAGTTTTTGAGAACCAAGGTATCAATCCAGTAGGAGGCTCCTCAAAAGTCCCACGCACCTACACAAACAAACAAAGAACTCGCAACCAACGCAATAAAGGGGTTGTCAATCTCTTCACGGCCACTTGCGAAAGTGAGATCTAATAGAGATAGTATGATAAGATAAATATATTTTTGGTATTTTATAATATAGATGCAAAAAAGTAAAGATGCAAATAAAAGTAGATGGCAAACTTATATGATAAAAGATAGACCCGGGGGCCATAGGTTTCACTAGTGGCTTCTCTCAAGATAGCATAAGTATTACGGTGGGTGAACAAATTACTGTCGAGCAATTGATAGAAAAGCGAATAGTTATGAGATTATCTAGGCATGATCATGTATATAGGCATCACGTCCGTAACAAGTAGACCGATCCTGCCTGAATCTACTACTATTACTCCACACATCGACCGACTCCTGCCTGCATCTAGAGTATTAAGTTCATAAAGAACAGAGTAACGCATTAAGCAAGATGACATGATGTAGAGGGATAAACTCATGCAATATGATATAAACCCCATCTTTTTATCCTCGATGGCAACAATACAATACGTGCCTTGCAATCCTTTCTGTCGCTGGGTAAGGACACCACAAGATTGGACCCAAAGCTAAGCACTTCTCCCATGGCAAGAAAGATCAATCTAGTAGGCCAAACCAAACTGATAATTCGAAGAGACTTGCAAAGATAACTCAATATACATAAAAGAATTCAGAGGAGATTCAAATATTTCTCATAGATAAACTTGATTATAAACCCACAATTCATCAGATCTCGACAAACACATCGCAAAAAGAGATTACATCGAATAGATCTCCACAAGAAAGGGGGAGAACATTGTATTGAGATCCAAAAAGAGAGAATAAGCCATCTAGCTAATAACTATGGACCCGAAGGTCTGTGGTAAACTACTCACAACTCATCGGAGGGGCTATGGTGTTGATGTAGAAGCCCTCCATGGTTGATTCCCCCTCCGGCGGAGCGCCAGCAAAGGCTCCAAGATGGGATCTCGCGGATATAGAAGGTTACGGCAATGGAAATTGTGTTTCGGGTGCTCCCTAGATGTTTTCGGGGTACATAGGCTTATATAGGAGGAAGAAATACGTCGGTGGCCGCCCGAGGGTCCCACGAGACAGGGGGGTGCGCCCTACCCTCTTGTGGCCGCCTCGGCTGCTTCTTGACTTGCACTCCAAGTCCTCTGGATCACGTTCGTTTTAAAAATCACGCTCCCGAAGGTTTCATTCCGTTTGGACTCCGTTTGATATTCCTTTTCTTCGAAATACTGAAATAGGCAAAAAAAACAGCAATACGGGCTGGGCCTCCGGTTAGTAGGTTAGTCCCAAAAATGATAATAATGTGTAAAATAAAGCCCATAAACATCCAAAAGGGGTAATATAATAGCATGGAACAATCAAAAATTATAGATACGTTGGAGACGTATCAAGCATCCCCAAGCTTAATTCCTGCTCGTCCTCGAGTGGTAAATGATAAAAACAGAATTTTTGATGTGGAATGCTACCTAGCATAATTCTCAACGTAATTTTCTTTATTGTGGCATGAATGTTCAGATCCAAATGATTCAAGATAAAAGCTTACAAAACATAAAAATAATAATGCTTCAAAGCAAGAAATAAGCATGTCCTATCAAAATTGCATAGCCAAAGAAAGCTTATCCCTACAAAATCATATAGTTAGGCCATGCTTCATTTTCATTACACAAAATACTCCCATCATGCACAACCCCGATGACGAGCCGAGCAATTGTTTCATACTTTTTAACGCGCTTCAGCTTTTTCAACTCTTACGCAATACATGAGCGTAAGCCATGGACATAGCACTTAGGTGGTAAAAGATGGTGGTTGTGAGGACAAAAAGAGGGAGAAGATAGTCTCACATCAA
Organism: Triticum aestivum; assembly: GCF_018294505.1. Lineage (NCBI taxonomy): Eukaryota > Viridiplantae > Streptophyta > Magnoliopsida > Poales > Poaceae > Triticum > Triticum aestivum. The sequence goes on along the minus strand of NC_057801.1, from coordinate 29,812,234 downwards.
CTAGGCATATTAACGGGCTATGGAGATGCCCATCAATAGATATCGATGTGTGTGAGTAGGGATTGCCATGCAACGGATGCACTAGAGCTATAAATATATGAAAGCTCAACAAAAAGAACTAAGTGGGTGTGCATCCAACTCGCTTGCTCACGAAGACCTAGGGCATTTTGAGGAAGCCCGTCATTGGAATATACAAGCCAAGTTCTATAATGAAAAATTCCCACTAGTGTATGAAAGTGACAACATAGGAGACTCTCTATCATGAAGATCATTGTGCTAATTTGAAGCACAAGTGTGGAAAAAGATATAGTAGCATTGTCCCTTCTCTCTTTTTCTCTCTTTTTAATTTTTTTCTCCCTTTTTTCTTCTTTTCCTCTCTTTTTTTCTTTTTTTGCTTTGGCCTCTCCTTTTTTTGGCCTTTCTCTCTTTTTTTCTTTTTCTTTCTTTTTGTTGGGCTTCTTTGACGTCTTTTATTTTTATAAAGTCCGAAGTCTCATCCCGACTTGTGGGGGAATCATAGTCTTCATCATCCTTTCCTCACTAGGACAATGCTCTAATAATGAAGATCATCACACTTTTATGGATTTACAACTCAAGAATTACAACGCAAAGCTAGAACAAGATATGACTCTATCTGAATGCCTTCGACGGTGTACAGGGATATGCAATAAATCAAGTGCGACATGTATGAAAATTATGAAGGTGGCCTTGCCACAAATACGATGTCAACTACATGATCATGCAAAGAGCAATATGACAATAATGAAACATATCATAATAAACAGAACGGTGGAAAGTTGCATGGCAATATATCTCGGAATGGCTATGAAAATGCCATAATAGGTAGGTATGGTGGCTGTTTTGAGGAAGGTCAATAATGGGTTAGATACCGGCGAAAGTTGCGCGGTAATAAAAAAGGCTAGCAAAGTGGAAGGATGAGGGTGCGTATATCCATGGACTCACATTAGTCATAAAGAACTCATATACTTATTGCAAAAGTCTACTTAGACCTCGAAGCAAAGTACTACTACGCATGCCCCAAGAGGGAAATATTGGTAGGAAAGGACCATCGCTCGTCCCCGACTGCCACTCATAAGGAAGACAATCAAAAGAGCACCTCATGCAACAAATTTTGTCACACAACTTTTACCATACGTGCATGCTACGGGACTTGCTAACTTCAACAAAAGTATTTCTCAATTTCATAATTATCCACTAGCATGACCCTAACATTACTACCTTTATATCTCAAAACAATTATCAAGCAACAAATTGATCATAGCATCCAATTCACTTCCTATGATAGTTTTTATTATACCCAACTTGGATGCTCATCATTCTGGGACCAAATTTGTAACCATAGAAAATACCATGCTGTTCTAAAATACTCTCAAAATAATATAAGTGAAGCGTGAGAGACTAGCAATTTCTTCAAAATTAATCCACCGACATGCTCTAAAAGATATAAGTGAAGCACTAGAGCAAAGACTATCAATCTCAAAAGATATAAGTGAAGCACATAGAGTATTCTAGCAAATTCTAATCAAATAGGCTTCTACCAAAAGGTGTGTACAGCAAGTATGATTGTGGTAAACTAAAAAGCAAAGACTACTATAATACACGACGCTCCAAGCAAAACACATATCATGTGGCGAATAAAAATATAGCTCCAAGTAAAGTTACCAATGAACGAAGACGAAAGAGGGGATGCCTTCCGGGGGCATCCCCAAGCTTAGGCTTTTGGCTATTCTTGAATATCTTGGGGTTCCATGGGCATCCCCAAGCTTAGTCTCTTGCCACTCCTTATTCCATAGTCCATAAAAGCTTTACCCAAAACTTGAAAAGTTCACAACACAAAACTCAACAGGAAATCTTATAAGCTCTGTTAGTGAAAGAAAACAAAACCACCACATAAGGTACTGTAATGAACTCATTCTTTATTTATTTTGGTGTTAAACCTACTGTATGCCAAGTTCTCTATGGTTCAAACCCTTACATACTAGCCATAGATGCATCAAAATAAGCAAACAACACACGAAAAACAGAATCTGTCAAAAACAGAACAGTCTGTAGCAATCTGTAACTAACGCAAATGTATGGAACTCTAAAAATCCTACCAAAATAGGAAGTACTGGACAATTTGTTTATTGATCAGCATAAAAAATAATCAATAAAAATCACGTTTTTGTGATTTATTGAAATTTTTCTCGTGAGCGCAAAGTTTCTATTTTTCAGCAGAATCAAATCAACTATCAGCATAGGTTATCCTATAGGTTCTACTTGGCACAAACACTAAATAAAAGTTAAAAACACATCTAAACAGAAAGTAGATGCAAAATTTATTGAATAACAGCAAGGAAAAATATTGGGTTGTCTCCCAACAAGCGCTTTTCTTTAAAGCCTCTTTAGCTAGGCATTGAGATTTCAATGATGCTCACATGAAAGATAAGAATTGAAGCACAAAGAGAGCATCATAAAACATGTGAAAAACATACTTAAGTCTAACATACTTCCTATGCATAGGCATCTTGTAAGCAAACAAATTATCAAGGCAAGCAAAAACTAGCATATGCAAGGAAGAACAAAGAGATGATTGCAATCTCAACATGAAGAGAGGTAATTTAGTAACATGAAAATTTCTACAACCATATTTTCCTCTCTCATAATAATTACATGTAGGATCATAAGCAAATTCAAAAAAATAGCTAGCACATGAAATATTTTCAACATGATCCACATGCATGCGAAGTTGACACTCTTCTAAAGTAGTGGGATTAACATTAACTAAAGTCATGACCTCTCCAAGCCCACTTTTATCTAAAATTTCATAAGATTGACTAAAATCCAAATATGTGGAATTTAAAGTTGACACTCTTCCAAACCCACTTTCAATAATATTGCAAACACTATTATCAATCTCATATTCATCATGGGGCTTAAATAAATTTTCAAGGTTATAAGAAGAATCACCCCAATCATGATCATTGAAACAAGTAGTAGACATAGCAAAACTAGCATCCCCAAGCTTAGGGTTTTGCATATTATTAGCACAATTGACATCAAGAGAATTTATAGGAAAATCATTGCAATCATGCTTTTTATTCAAGGAGTTATCATGAATCTCTTCATAAATTTCTTCATCATAATCTTCAGATTCACAAATTTGAGCAAAGCTTCATAAAGATAATCTAGTGCACAAAACTCACTAGCAATTGGTTCATCATAATTGGATCTCTTAAAAAGATTAGCAAGCGGATGAGGATCCATAGATCTTAGGTTCTCTGTTTAGCAATAAATAAGCATCTATTCCAACCAAACGAGCAAATGAAAGGGCAAGCAAAAGAGAGAGAGGGCAAATAAAACGGCAAGGGTGAAGTGGGGGAGAGAGAACGGGAGGCAAATGGCAAATAATGTAAATGCGTGGGAGATGAGTTTGTGATGGGTACTTGGTATGTCTTGACTTGAGCGAAGACCTCCCCGGCAACGGCGCCAGAAATCCTTCTTGCTACGTCTTGAGCTTGCGTTGATTTTCCTTGAAGAGGAAAGGGTTATGCAGCAATAGTAGCGTAAGTATTTCCCTCCGTTTTTGAGAACCAAGGTATCAATCCAGTAGGAGGCTCCTCAAAAGTCCCATGCACCTACACAAACAAACAAAGAACTCGCAACCAACGCAATAAAGGGTTTGTCAATCCCTTCATGGCCACTTGCGAAAGTGAGATCTAATAGAGATAGTATGATAAGATAAATATATTTTTGGTATTTTATAATATAGATGCAAAAAGTAAAGATGCAAATAAAAGTAGATTGGAAGCAAATATGATAAGAGATAGACCCGGGGGCCATAGGTTTCACTAGAGGCTTCTCTCAAGATAGCATAAGTATTACGGTGGGTGAAAAAATTACTGTCGAGCAATTGATACAAAAGCAAATAGTTATGAGATTATCTAGGCATGATCATGTATATAGGCATCACGTCCGAAACAAGTAGACCGACTCCTACCTGCATCTACTACTATTACTCCACACATCGGCCGACTCCTGCCTGCATCTAGAATATTAAGTTCATAAAGAACAGAGTAACACATTAAGCAATATGACATGATGTAGAGGGATAAACTCATGCATTATGATATAAACCCCATCCTTTTATCCTCGATGGCAACAATACAATACGTGCCTTGCAACCCTTTCTGTCACTGGGTAAGGACACCGTAAGATTGAACCCAAAGCTAAGCACTTCTCCCATGGAAAGAAAGATCAATCTAGTAGGCTAAACCAAACTGATAATTCGAAGAGACTTGCAAAGATAACTCAATCATACATAAAAGAATTCAGAGGAGATTCAAATATTTCTCATAGATAAACTTGATCATAAAACCACAATTCATCGGATCTTGACAAACACACCGCAAAAACATATTACATGGAATAGATCTCCACAAGAGAGGGGGAGAACATTGTATTGAGATCCAAAAAGAGAGAAGAAGCCATCTAGCCAATAACTATGGACCCGAAGGTCTGTGGTAAACTACTCACAACTCATCGGAAGGGGCTATGGTGTTGATGTAGAAGCCCTCCGTGGTCGATTCCCTCTCCGGTGGAGCTCCAGCGAAGACTCCAAGATGGGATCTCGCGGATACAGAAGGTTACAACGGTGGACATTGTGTTTCGGGTGCTCCCTGGATGTTTTCGGGGTACATAGACTTATATAGGAGGAAGAAGTACGTCCATGGCCACCCGAGGGGCCCACAAAACAGGGGGCGCGCCCTATAGGGGGGGCGCCCTACCCTCTCGTGGCTGCCTCGGCTGCTTCTTGACTTGCACTCCAAGTCCTCTGGATCATGTTCATTCCAAAAGTCACGCTCCCGAAGGTTTCATTCCGTTTGGACTCCGTTTGATATTCCTTTTCTTCATAATACTGAAATAGGCAAAAAAAAAAGCAATACGGGTTGGGCCTCCGGTTAGTAGGTTAGTCCCAAAAATGATAATAATGTGTAAAATAAAGCCCATAAACATCCAAAAGGGGTAATATAATAGCATGGAACAATCAAAAATTATAGATACGTTGGAGACGTATCATGAGACACCACGTGATGATCGGGTGTGATAGGCTCTACGTTCAAATACAATGGGTGCAAGCCAGTTTTGCACATGCGGAATACTCGGGTTAAACTTGACGAGCCTAGCATGTATAGACATGGCCTCGAAACACTAGAGACCGAAAGGTCGAACGTGAATCACATAGTGGATATGATCAACATAGAGAAGTTCACCATTGATGACTACTCCATCTCACGTGATGATCGGGCATGGTTTAGTTGATTTGGGTCACGTATCATTTAGATGACTTGAGGGATGTCTATCTAAGTGGGAGTTCTTAAGTAATATATATGATTAATTGAACTTAATTTATCATGAATTTAGTCCTGATAGTTTTTGCATATCTATGTTGTAGATCAATGGCCCGTGCTATCGTTCCCTTGAATTTTAATGTGTTCCTATAGAAAGCTAAGTTGAAAGATGATGATAGCAACTACACGGACTGGGTTCGTAACTTGAGGATTATCCTCATTGCTGCACAGAAGAATTATGTCCTTGATGCACCGCTAGGTGTACCACCCGCCCCAGCAACTACAGACATTGTGAATGCCTGGCAGTCGCGTGGTGATGACTACTCGTTAGTTCAGTGTGCCATTCTTTATGGCTTAGAATTGGGACTTCAAAGACATTTCGACCGTCATGGACCATATGAGATGTTCTAGGAGTTGAAGTTAATATTTCAAGCAAATTCCCGAGTTGAGAGATGTGAAGTCTCCAACAAGTTCTGTAGCTGCAAGATGGAGGAGAACAGTTCTGTTAGTGAGGACATACTCAGAATGTCTAGGTACCATAATCACTTAACTCAGCTCGGAGTTAATCTTCCAGATGATTGTGTCATTGACAGAGTTCTTCAATCACTGCCACCAAGCTACAAAGGCTTCGTGATTAACTACAATATGCAAGGGATGGAAAAGACTATTCTCGAGCTCTTCGCAATGCTAAAGGCTGCGGAGGTAGAAATCAAGAAGGAGCATCAAGTGTTGATGGTTAACAAGACCACTAGTTTTAATAAGAATGGCAAGGGAAAGAAGGGGAACTTTAAGAAGAATGGAAAGCAAGTTGTCACTCTGGGAAGAAACCCAAAGCTGGACCCAAGCTTGAAACTGAGTGCTTGTACTGCAAATGGACTGGTCACTGGAAGCGGAACTGCCCCAAGTATTTGGCGGATCAGAAGGATGGTAAGGTGAACAAAGGTATATTTGATATACATGTTATTGATGTGTACCTTACTAATTCTTGTAGTAGTGCCTGGGTATTTGATGCCGGTTCGGTTGCTCATATTTGTAACTCGAAACAGGGACTACGGATTAAATGAAGATTGGCTAAGGACGAGGTGACGATGCGTGTCGGGAATGGTTCCAAGGTCGATGTGATCGCCGTCGGCACGCTACCTCTACATCTACCTTCGGGATTAGTTTTAGACCTGAATAATTGTTATTTGGTGCCAGCGTTGAGCATGAATGTTATATCTGGATCTTGTTTAGTGCAAGACGGTTATTCATTCAAATCAGAGAATAATGGTTGTCCTATTTATATGAGTAATATATTGTATGGTCATGCACCCTTGAAGAGAGGTCTATTTCTGTTGAATCTCGATCGTGGTGATACACATATTCATAATATTGATGCCAAAAGATGTAAAGTTGATAATGATAGTGCAACTTATTTGTTGCACTGCCGTTTGGGTCATATCGGTGTAAAGCGCATGAAGAGACTCCATGCAGATGGACTTTTGGAATCACTTGATTATGAATCATTTGATACTTGCAAACCATGCCTTATGGGCAAGATGACTAAAACTCCGTTCTCCGGAACAATGAAATGAGCTAATGACTTATTGGAAATTATACATACCGATGTATGTGGTCCGATGGGTGTTGAGGCTTGTGGCGGGTATCGTTATTTTATGACCTTCACAGATGATTTAAGCAGATATGGGTAAATCTACTTAATGAAACACAAGTCTGAAACATTTGAAAAGTCCAAAGAATTTCAGAGTGAAGTAAAGAACCATCATAACAAGAAAATAAAGTTTCTATGATCTGATCGTGGAGGTGAATATTTGAGTTACAAGTTTGGCCTTCATTTAAAACAATGTGGAATAGTTTCACAACTCACGACACCAGGAACACCACAGCATAATGGTGTGTACGAACGTTGTAACTACACTTTATTAGATATGGTACGATCTATGATGTCTCTTACTGATTTACCACTATCATTTTGGGGTTATGCATTAGAGACAGTTGCATTCACATTAAACAGGGCACCGTCAAAATCCGTTTAGACGATAATGTATGAACTATGGTTTGGCAACAAACCTAAGTTGTCGTTTGTTGAAGTTTCAGGATGCGATGCTTATGTCAAAAGGCTTCAGCCTGATAAGCTCAAACCCAAATCAGAGAAGTGTGTCTTCATAGGATACCCTAAGGAAACAATTGGGTAATCCTTCTACCATAGATCCATAGGCAAGATCTTTGTTGCCAAGAATGGAACCTTTCTAGAGAAGGAGTTTCTCTCAAAGAAGTGAGCGGGAGGAAAGTAGAACTTGATGAGGTCATTTTACCTTCTCTCAATTTGGAAAGTAGCTCATCCGAGAAATACATTCCCATGATGCCTACACCAACTAGAGAGGAAGCTACTAATAATGATCATGAAACTTCAGATCAAGTTGCTACAGAACCTCGTAGGTCAACCAGAGCATGATCCACACCAGAATGGTATGGTAATCCTGTTCTAGAAGTCATGTTACTTGACCATGACGAACCTACGAACTATCACGAAGCTATGATGAGCCCAGATTCCAATAAATGGCTTGAGGCCATGAAATCTGAGATAGGATCCATGTATGAGAACAAAGTGTGGACTTTGGTGGATTTGCCCGATGATCGACGACCCATAGAGAATAAATGATCTTCAAGAAGAAGACTGGCACTGATGGTAATGTTACTGTCTATAAAACTCGACTTGTCGCAGAAGGTTTTCGACAAGTTCAAGGAGTTGACTACGATGAGACTTACTCACCGTAGCGATGCTTAAGTCTGTCCGAATCATGTTAGCAATTGCCGCATTTTATGATTATGAAATCTGGCAAATGGATGTCAAAACTGCATTCCTTAATGGATTTCTTAAAGAATTGTTGTATATGATGCAAACAGAAGGTTTTGTCAATCCTAAAGGTGCTAACAAAGTATGCAAACTCCAGCGATCCATTTATGGACTGGTGCAAGCATCTTGGAGTTGGAATATACGCTTTGATGAGGTGATCAAAGCATATGGTTTTATACAGACTTTTGAGAAGCCTATATTTACAAGAAAGTGAGTGGGAGCTCTATAGCATTTCTAACATTATATGTGGATGACATATTTTTGATTGGAAATGATGTAGAATTTCTGAATAGCATAAAAGGGTACTTGAATAAAAGTTTCACAAAGCACATACCTTGATAAAATTTTGCATGTGTTATATATTTTTGAATAAAAGACCTCGGTGAATCTGCTTATATATTTGGCATCAAGATCTATAGAGATAGATCAAGACGCTTGATAGGACTTTCACAAAGCACATACCCTGATAAATTTTTGAAGAAGTTCGAAATGGATCAGTCAAAGAAAGGGTTCTTGCCTGTGTTACAAGGTGTGAAGTTGAGCCAGACTCAATGCCTGACCACTGCAAAAGATAGAGAGAAAATGAAAGTCATTCCCTATGCCTCATCCATAAGTTCTATCATGTATGCTATGCTATGTACCAAACCTGATGTGTGCCTTGCTATATTTAGCATGGAGGTACCAAAGTAATCCAGGAGTGGATCACTGGACAGCGGTCAAGAACATCCTAAAGTACCTGAAAAGGACTGGGGATATGTTTCTCGTTTATGGAGGTGACAAAGAGCTTATCATAAGTGGTTACGTCGATGCTAGCTTTGACACTGATCGGGATGACTCTAAGTCACAAAACGGATACGTATTTTTATTGAATGGTGGAGCTGTTAGTTGGTGCAGTTCCAAGCAGAGCTCGTGGCGGGATCTACGTGTGAAGCGGAATACATAGCTGCTTCGGAAGCAACAAATGAAGGAGTCTGGATGAAGGATTAAATATCCAATCTAGGTGTAATACCTAGTGCATCGGGTCCAATGAAAATCTTTTCTGACAATACTGGAGCAATTGCCTTGGTGAAGGAATCCAGATTTCACAAGAAGACCAAACACATCAAGAGACGCTTCAACTCCATCCGAGATTTGGTCAAGGAGGGAGACATAGAGATTTGCAAAATACATACGGATCTGAATGTAGCACACCCATTGACTAAGCCTCTTCCATGAGCAGAACATGATCATCACCAAGACTCCATGGGTGTTAGATTCATTACAATGTAATCTAGATTATTGACTCTAATGCAAGTGGGAGACTGAAGGAAATATGCTCTAGAGGCAATAATAAAGTTGTTATTTTATATTAACTTATTCATGATAAATGTGTATTATTCATGCTAGAATTGTATTAACCGGAAATTTGATACATGTGTGAATACATAGACAAAACACCGTGTCCCTGGTATGCCTCTAGTTGACTAGCTCGTTGATCAAAGATGGTTAGGTTTCCTAGCCATGGACATGTGTTGTCATTTGATGAACAGGATCAAATCATTAGGAGAATGATGTGATGGACAAGACCCATCCGTTAGCTTAGCATAATGATCGTTCAGTTTAATTGCTACTGCTTTCTTCATGTCAAATATATATTCCTCCGACTATGAGATTATGCAACTCCCAGACACCGGAAGAATGCCTTGTGTGCTATTAAACGTCACAATGTAACTGGGTGATTATAAAGATGCTCTACAGGTATCTCCGAAGGTGTTTGTTGGGTTGGCATAGATCTAGATTAGGATTTGTCACTCCGAGTATCGGAGAGGTATCTCTGGGCCCTCTCGGTAATGCACATCATATGAAGCCTTGCAAGCAATGTGACTAATGAGTTAGTTGCGGGATAATGCATTACGAAATGAGTAAAGAGACTTTCCAGTAACGAGATTGAACTAGGTATGAAGATACCGACGATCGAATCTCGAGTAAGTAACATACCGATGACAAAGGGAATAACGTAAGTTGACATAGCAGTTCGACCGATAAAGATCTTCGTAGAATATGTGGGAACCAATATGAGCATCCAGGTTCAGCTATTGGTTATTGACCGGAGAGGTGTCTCAGTCATGTCTACATTGTTCTCGAACCCGTAGGGTCCGCACGTTTAACGTTCGATGATGATATGTATTATATGAGTTATATGTTTTGGTGACCGAAGGTTGTTCGGAGTCCGGATGAGATCACAGACACGACGAGGAGTCTCGAAATGGTCGAGAGGTAAAGATTGATATACTTGAAGGTAGTATTCGGACACCGGAAGGGTTCCGGAATGTATCGGGTACATATCGGAGAACCAGAGGGGTTACCGGAACCCCCCGGGGAAAGATATGGGCCATATGGGCCATAGGAGGGAGGCAAACCAGCCCACGTAGGTGTAGCGTGCCCCCACCCAAGTGAGGAGTTCGAATTGGACAAGGGGAGGGGGCGGTGGCCCCCTTTCCTTCTCCTTCTCCTACTCCTTCCCTCTTTCCCCCTCCGATAAAAGGAAGGAGGGGGAGTGTCGTGGTGGGCGCACGGCAGATGCCAAGGGATGGCTAAAGAGAGGAGGAGGCTCAAAGGTGCTGGTGGGCTTCAGAGGCGAGGTTGATATGCGCGGGCGCGGGACACCGGACATACCCAGGTTCGGGGCTCTCCGGAGAGATAACACCCCTAGTCCTGCCGAGTTTAGTTGGATGGTTGATAGTACAATGTCGCTCCTGGAGCTGTATGGAGGAGGAAGGAGGCTGGCCAAGGCTCGGGCTGCTCCTTCTCTCTGGTGTTGCTATGTAGTGGCTAGTCCTATCTTGCTTGCTTGCTTTATCTCATATGGCTTCGCATGCCGGGGATCTCACATATCATGCCCCTATAGGCGTGGGCTCCTGGGGGGTTTTATTGATCAACCCACCCAGGGTTACAATGGTAATATGCCGAGTCGGTGGGTCCGTATTATCGGTGTTCAGGGTACTGGGCTGGGTCCCGCTTGGGAGCTTGTGGTTCGCCGGGTTCCCCTAGGTGCGGGCCCCGCGTGCCTAGGGGGACTGTGCGTCGTCTTGTCGATCGTCATGGCGTGGCTGAGATGAGCCACGCACAGTGTTCTTCGTCAGCCCGCCGCTTGCTGCCGTCAGCGAGGGCGGGAACACTATTGCCATGCCAGCCCTGGTCAGCGGGTAGGTAAGGGGCATTGTAGTCTTGGTCATCGGTGATTGAGGTCTCGTCCCATCGTACGGCCTGGATGGGACGGGAGCTGACCCGTGGCTGGGTTGCCGTGGACGCCATGGGTGGGTTGGCTTGCTGGGGAAGCCAAGGTTGCGCCGGGCTGAGTTGCCTTGTGCCAGCCGCTGCGGCCGGGTCGACATACCTTGCCGAGTCGAGGGTCTTGGCCGGGTTGCGCGCCTTGCCGGGTCGAGCGACCCAGCCAGGCGCACGCCGGCTTGCGGGTCGATGCGGGCCCCACTGTTTTTGAAATAGATCCGGGTTCTGTTGCCTGCCCGAGGTTCATCCCCCCGACAGTAGTCCCCGAAGCTGTGAAGGTCCGTCGTCTTCGGATGAGTGGGCCTTCGCAGCTTCCTCCTTGAGCAAGGCGGAATCTGCGAACGCTCGACCACCAGTACCATGCTGACCGCCCGCGAGGTCGCGGCTATGTAGAGCAACAGCGGCTCTTTGTCGGTCGGCGCGGCCAGGACGGGTGCGGTGGAGAGCATGCGCTTGAGGTCTTGGAAGGCTTCGTCCACCTTGCCGTTCCACTCGAACGGGCTTGTTTTCTTCATTAGTTGGTACAGGGGCAGTGCCTTCTCGCCCAGCCGGCTTAGAAACTGGCTGACCGAGGCCAGGCAGCCTGTGAACTTCTGGACATCGAGCAGCCAGGTTGGCTTGCGCATGTGCTCAATGGCCTTGATCTTCTCCGGGTTCGCCTCGATGCCGCATTCCGAGACGACGAAACCGAGCAGCTTTCAGGCTGGGACGCCGAAGACGCACTTTTCCGGGTTGAGCTTGACCTTGTATTCGTGGAGGTTTGCAAATGTTTCCTTCAAATCGTCGAGGAGCGTGAAGTGCTGCTTGGTCTTCACCATGATATCATCCACGTATACGTGGATGTTCTTGCCGAGTTGTGGTAGCAAGCATTTCTGCATGCAGCGTTGGAAGGTGGCGCAGGCGTTCTTGAACCCGAACAACATGGTGATGTAGCAGTATGCCCCAAAGGGCGTGATGAAGGACGTATTCAGGGCATCGGCCGGGTCTAGCTTGATCTGGTGATAGCCGGAGTAGGTGTCCAGGAAGGACAGCAGCTCGCACCTGGCGATCAAGTCGATGACTTGGTCGATCCGCGGGAGGGCAAACGGATCCTTGGGACAGGCCCTGTTGAGGCTGGTGTAGCCGATACACATGCGCCAGGTCTTGTTCTTCTTCAGGACGAGGACTGGGTTGGCCAGCCACTCGGGGTGAAACACTTCCATTATGAAGCCAGCCGCCAAGGGCTTGGCGACCTCTTCACCAATGGTTCTTCTCTTCTCTTCAGAAAATCGACGGAGGGGTTGGCGGACAGGCTTTGCGTCCTTGCGGACGTGGAGTTTGTGTTCGGCGTACTTCCTTGGGATACCCGGCATGTCTTTGGGGTCCATGTGAAGATATCCCGATTCTCACGGAGGAAGTCGATGAGCTCGCCTTCCTATTTGCTGTTGAGGCGGGCGCCTACGACAACATACTTGTTGCAGCTGGGGTCTTCCGGGTTCAGCTTCACTTTCTTGGTTTCCTTGGAGGGCTTGAAGGCGGCCTCATCGGCCGGGTCCAGGGTCGGGATCGACGCGTCGGAGGCCTCGCCGGCCAGGGCGATGATCCGGTCGAGCTGGCGCCGCTCCTCAGCAATGACCACCGACTCGGCCAGCTTGGTGCCGTCTCGGGCGCACTCCAGAGACTTGCGGTAGTCGTCGGTGATGGTAATGAGGCCCTTGGGACCCGGCATCTTCATCTTCAGGTAT